>NC_065558.1:7575757-7878787 GCF_022605725.1 Anthonomus grandis grandis
AATTACTTATATTCAGAAGGTAATAAAGACGATACCTAATTGTACAGTAATAAAATTTTTTGCTGTTAAGTACTTCGAAGAATGAATACAATAAAAACCTTAGATAACATTTCTAAATTTTTACGTATAAAGGGCTTGCAAAGTAAATACAGAAAAACATCGATAAATATTAAAATATCCCAAGTAAGGGACATTAAAAAACGTTCAAGCGTAATGATAAAACGCCCATTTCAATTCATTCTCGTCTTGCTCGACATCCTAATTTTTCAAATTCAGATTTCCGTCGTAAAAATAAGGTAAGAAGAATAACATTTGAATCCTATTGATATTATTTACATATTAAGGACTTTGAAAAAAAAAACCTCGGTACAGGTAAACTTAAAACCCGCTTCCGTTTTCCATTATTTATTATGTCAATTATTATTAATTAATTAAGTGCCCCAATTACCATTTTTATTTAAGAGTTCTAATAATAATGATTATTGGAAAAAGTTGCATATTTAATTTGTTGACGGTTTGCGCTTTAGTTTTCAGAATTTGGTTATTAGTGAAAGTTTCGCGTCGGTAAGAAGAGGTGTTGAATAATATTTTATTGAAGGTGCGCTATATATATTTTTTTTTTCTATATATTTTAACGTTTTTAGATTGTATACAATATGTATTGGTCACACGCTATAGTTTGAGCAAACGGATTCGGAATATGAGCCGTTGAAAACCATCGTTTTTTTTACTTTGACATAAAATGTAGCGCAATTTTATTTTTTTATTTTAAACGATTTTCAACTCTTTATATCCTGACATGTATTTCACCAAAGGGAATGCTGACATTTTTAGTGAAATGTTATAGCTAACCAGTTAATTAATGCGATCAACTTGATTATATTTGATTTCTGGTAGAAGTGATTAAGAAGTAGAAGTTATATATACAGGGTGTCCCAGAAAAGAGTGTCAAGGGGTGGCGCAGAGGTAGAGCACTCCTCGAGAAATCCGAATCACACCGTATCTTTTTTGTTTTGTTTAGGAGTTATGATTTTGTTGTGATTTTTCAGTATTTTCACCTTCTTAGTTAATTTTCTATAATTATGGTAAATAATGCCTGATTTTTTATTTAAATATTTAGTTAAAACTTGGGCCTAACTAACATGAAAACGAGTAAATTGCTTTAAAAAGGGAAAAAAGTCCAATAAATTTAAAGGCATTTTTCATTAAAAAAAGGATCATATATTCCCGAGGGATGCTGTACCTCTGCGCCACTCCTTGATACTCTTTTCTGGGACACCCTGTATAGATATATATAATTTTCTTTTTTGTCATAACTCATTAAAAATTATTAATACGAAAAAAATTCTAAAATGAAAGAAAATTGTTATTTTCTACAAGTTTGCTTATAAACATTTTTTTGTCAAAAAAATACAGGGTGAAATATTTAAGAAATATAATTTATTTTTGAAATAATTCACCCTGGATATATTTTGGAGAGAAAATTTATAGGACCTTTCTGATAGGAAATTAAAAAATACGTTTATTTTGTTTCTTGTAAAATTTTCCTAGAATTATTTTTTAGGGAGTTATTGAGGAAATTAATAATTTGAGGTTAGGTCAAGCAAATTTCTTTTTTTCTGATTACTCATTAAATATTAGTGATACGAAAAAATTTCTAGAATGAAAAAAAATTGATTTTTTGTTTTCTACATGTTTGCTTATAAACATTTTTTGTCAAAAAAATACAGGGTGAAATATTTAAGAAATATAATTTATTTTTGAAATAATTCACCCTGGATATATTTTGGAGAAAAAATTTATAGGACCTTTCTGATAGGAAATTTAAAAATACGTTTATTTCGTCTCTTGTAAAATTTTCCTAGAATCATTTTTTAAGGAGTTATTATTAATATAATAACATAATTATTTAAGTTAATATTATATTAACATTAATATAATATTAGTGATACGAAAAAATTTCTAGAATGAAAAAAAATTGTTTTTTTAATTTTCTACAAGTTTGCTCGTAAATATTTTTTTGTCAAAAAAATACAGGGTGAAATATTTAAGAAATAAAATTTATTTTTGAAATAATTCACCCTGGATATATTTTGGAGAAAAAACTTATAGGACCTTTCTGATAGGAAATTAAAATATACGTTTATTAGGTCATGCAATTTTCTTAGGGTGATTAATTATTTATATATACATATATATATCATTCCGGCTAACAGCGGTTCTTTTCTATAAATAGTAGATTAAGAAATAATATTTTTAATTGCAAAATAATGCAGCATTAGAGGAAAATTTTAATGTATTTTTAAGGAATTAATTAATAATTTTATATGCGATCGTTATTTCAGATCGTTATATAAGCGCTTAAGAGTATATTGATTTTGAATTTTTCTTATACGTTCATAACTTGTATAATTACAAAAATTGTAGATTCGAAGGTGCCCTACCCATACATTTTTCTATAGATGTAACAGTTTTTGAGAACACGAGATTTAAATTTTATGAAAAATATCGTAGAAACCAAAATGATAGAATAAAGAATTTTCTATCAAAAATCTTTTTAATCTAAATTTTCTGTAGATATAACTGATTTTGAGAACTTTAATTTTAAATTATTTAAGCGGTTATAATTCAAAAACTGCAAATTTTAATAAAAATGTCGTACCAATTAAAAATTTTTGTACCTATAAAAGATTTTTAAAAAATGAATGAAAAATATTGTAGTAACCAAATTTCCTATTAAAAATTTAAATAAATTTTGTTGTAACTTTAACACGTCTTAAGAAAATTAATTTTAAATTATTTAAACGATTATAACTCGAAAACTCCAAATTCTACGAAAAAATCGTGAAAATCAAAATTGTAAAGTGAAGAATTTCGTATCAAAAATCTTATAATTTTTTTGCCAGATTTATAGAAAATAACTTTTTTTCTAGGGTCATTTTTTAAGTTAAGAGTTTTTAAGAAAATTGAAAAATTTGAGGTTAGGTCATGCAATTTTGCTTAAATTTGCATTAAATATTCAACCTATGCAAAAATTTTAAGAATAAAAAAAATAGCTTTTTGATTTCCAATTTTACAAAAGAACCTTTAAGGACTTTTTTGTCAAAAATATACAGTACATCATTGATTTTGTGTTATTTTCAGGATTTTCAAAAAATTATGCCTTTTGACATCTTTAAATTTTTTCAACATACTTTTCACGTTTTTTTTTACATTTGTATTTAGTTTGTAATATATCCTGGATCTAAAAAAATCAATATCAAGTACAAATAATACCGAAATAATTCGTTTTGACCTCAAAAAGTTAATACAAGTAGCAAAAAAAGTTATGAAAGGTAACTTTAACTTGACGCAAAAAAAAAACTAAAATCTATCAAGATGTTCAGGTAGTTTTAAAAACATCTCCAGTTAATAAGTACTCTTTTCAATGTGTAACACAAAGCCGACTAACTTGCCACAATTCATGACTTTAAAGGACAATAAAGTAAAAAAAAAATATTTTTTTAATTTTATGTGGTATTTATTTCAAAATTACAAATTTTATTAAAACTGCGCTCCCCTGGCTCTAATACATGCCCTACGTCGCCGTCGCATTTCCACTGTCGTAAGACGAAGCCGCATCTCTTTTCTGATAGTTTGAAAAGCGGCATCGATTCTTTGAATGGTCAAACGAGGAGATCGTGCTATGGGATTGTTGTTGTGATAACAACAATATGTGCTACATATTGTTGGAGTAACTTTTTAGCTTTCTTACGTACCCAAGTCGTTAATTTAATATTGTATCGTTTCTGTAGTTGTTATTGTTATTGTTATTGTTAATACTGTTGTTACTGTTGTTGTTACTTTCCTTATTTTCGTATCATTATCGCCAAAATTGCTGCATACACTACCGAAGAATACGCCGATAATGTCTTTGCTTATGGAAAAGCCAATAGTAATACGCGAGAAGCTTTGTGCTTCTCTTTTATTAATTAATTAATTTATGAGGAGCTATACCCCACAATCACAACACTTTTGCTAACACTTTTCGTCGATTAAGGGAAACAGGCAATCTAAATTTTCAAGAACCGAGGATCAATCGGAGGCAGTATGATGTTGCTGTAGATGAAAACGTAATTCGCGCATTCGATGAGGATCCCACCACTAGTACAAGGAAAGTAGCTACAGATCTGAACATTTCTACATGGAAAGCGTGGTCAGTTGTCAAGGCAGAAGGAAGGCATCCTTTCCATTACACCCCAGTGCAAGGTAATTTCATACTACATCAACAACTTAATTCCGCAATTTTTAATGGCATCGTGAAACTCTATTCTAGGTCTTCTACAAGCCGACTATGAGCGACGGGTACAATTTTGCCGCTTTTTGCTTCACGCAGACGTTGAAAATGGACACTTTTAAAAAAGTATCTTATGGACAGATGAATCAACATTTACACGTGCGGGGATTTTAGTCTTGTCAAGTCTTTCCAAACAATATTCAGTGTTAATGTTTGGGCAGGTGTGATTGGGAGACACCTCATCGGTCCACACTACTTGCCTAGAAACCTCAACGGGGACAATTACTTACATTTTTTATAAAATGATCTCCCACAATTATTGGCTGATATACCTATATTTAATGAAGACGGGCTCCAGTCTTCCAGAATAACGGGTGTCCTGCACACTATCGGGTCGCCGTTAGAGAATTTCTGGACAATACTTTTCCCAATTCGTGGATCGGAAGAGCAGGTCCCATCGCATGGCCTCCAAGATCCCCTGATTCAACCCCTCTCGATTTTTACGTATGGGGACGTGCGAAAGAACTCGTGTACGAGGTGGAAATTGACAATCTAGACCACTTAAATCAAAGAACCAATGCCGCTTTTCTAACCGTCAGAGAAGAGACGCGACTTCGCCTTATGACAGTAGAAATGCGACGGCGATGTAGTGCATGTATAAGAACCAGGGGAGCGCAGTTTCAATAAAATTTGTAATTTTGAAATAAATACATAAAATTTAAAAAATATTTTATTTTACTTTATTTTCCTTTAAAGTCATGAATTGTGGCAAGTAAGTCGGCTTTGTGTTACACATCGTATATCATTGAAAAGAGTATTAACTGGAGATGTTTTTAAAACTACCTGAACATCTTGATAGATTTTAGTTTTTTTTTGCGTCAAGTTAAAGTTACCTTTCATACTTTTTTTTGCTACTTGTATTAACTTTTTGAGCTCAAAATGAATTATTTCGGTATTATTTGTACTTGATATTGATTTTTTTAGATTCAGGATACATTAGAGACTAAATACAAATGTAAAAAAAAAACGTGAAAAATATGCTGAAAAAATTTAAAGATGTCAAAAGGCATAATTTTTTGAAAATCCTGAAAATAACACAAAATCAATGATATAAAAAAACCTGAGACTTTTAGAACACAACGATAATTCGATTTTTCTACCTTTTTCTACATCATCGTTTTATTTTCTAAATAGTGTTTGGATCGCCTAGAAATAGTGTTTTTTTCCCATAATGTGTCTAATTATACCCGAAAAACATCATTCATTAAATATTAATCCTACGCAAAAATTTTAAGAATAAAAAATTATTAGTTTTTAGATTCTCTAGAAAAAATCCTTAAAGATATTTTTTGTCAAAAATATAAGAAATAAGTTAATTTTTGAAATAACTCACTTCGCATATAGTCAAACAACAAATTGTAAGAAAATTTTCATAGTACTGCAAATTATAAGATTTCCCATCAAAAACATTTAATTTTTTTTTATAACTATACTAAAATTTAAACGTCCATAACTTAAAACTTATTAATTTTATGAGAAAATTTATAAGAACAAAAATTTTTGTTTGGAAAATTTGCAACCAAAAATCTCCCTATACATTTTCTCATAACTATAATACTTTTTACGAATATGAATCTTAAATTGTCGCATATTAAGCTACAAAAGATGGACAAGTATCACATTAAACCCCAAAAACCCTCGGTAACCATAATTCTTATTCATGACAATCATGCACTCGTGGTACCCCTAGACGTGTCTCGACTGTCAAATTGTTAACGCAGGCAGTTCTTCAAGAGTTTAATTTTCGAAGGAGTCCACACGTATAAAAAAAAACTTGATACACTTCTTGGGTCAGTATTCTGCCGGTCATCGGGTTTATTACTCCTGGTGCCGGTGGTGGTACCACGTATCATTAGAGTCGTTTGTTATTATTTTTAATGTAAAATGGTGGTACCGAAGTTAAGTTTCGTAAATTGCGAATAATAATCGAGTTTTGTGTGGATTATGTGGGCTGGTTTATTTGATTTTAGTGTGATCCTCGTTATGTGTGTCCGTTAACCTAACTTTCGGCACCTTTAAAGATCCAATCAAAATAATGCGTTTGACCCTGATGTTACTTTAAAAAAAACTATATAATAAGGCAATTTATAGGAAGAACGGTATTAGTTAAATTATGCAAATTTGTTTAAACATTTGTACCCTTACTTTAAATACGTTTTTTTTTAAATCTAATGAGCAATTTTTCTGTAAATTGCAATGATAATTATTTGTTATTGATAATAAAGGTTTTATGATGTTTTCGTCAATTTAAACGTTAGTACTTTTTTCTAATTTGTGGAAATTTTAATGACCTTATTATAAGGTTTTTTCGTAAATTATATTTTTTGAGAGATTGAATTAATTATTATATGTTTAAACCGCTATAACTTAAACACCATCAGGTTTAGGGAAAATATAGTAGTAACAAAACTTGTAGAATGGACGATTTTCTTTCAAAAGTTTAATTGTAATTTTTTTTACAACGAATAGTTCATGAGAAATGAGTTTATAACTCAAAAACAGTCAAGTTTAGCGATAGTATAGTAGTAACGAAAATTATAGAGTGAAAGATTTTCTATCAAAAGTCTTATCATAAATTTTTTGTAACTTAAATAGTTTTCGAGAAAATGAGGGTTGAAATTTTTAAACGCCTATATCTCAAAAACCATTAGGTTTAAGGAAAATATAGTAGTAACAAAAAGTGTAGACTGAAAGATTTTCTATCAAAAGTTTTATATTCAATTTTCTTGTAACTTGAATAGTTATTGAGAAAACTATCGTTAAAGTATTTAAACGTGTATAAGTCAAAAACCATTGAGTTTAAATAAAATATAGTAGTGACAAAAATTATAGAGTGAAAGATTTCCTATCAAAAGTTTAATTATAATTTTTCTCTTAAATTAACTAGTTCTTGAGAAAATAACTCTTGAAATGTTTAAACGCCTATAACTCGAAAACAATAGATTTTAGAGAAATTTTATTAATAACCAAAATTATAGAATGAAAAATTTCCTATTAAAAGCTTTATTAGAAATTTCGTGTAACTTAAACAGTTTTTGAGAAAATTAGTGTTCAAATATTTAAACGCCTATAACTCACAAACGATTAAACTTAGGGCAAATATAGTATCAATAAAAATTGTAGAATGGAAAATTTTCTATTAAAAGTCTTATTATAAATTTTTTTGTAACTTCAACGGTTTTGGAGAAAATTAGTGTTAAAATGTTTAAACGTCTATAACTCACAAACCATTAAACTTAGGGTAAATATATTATCAATAAAAATTGTAGAATGAAAAATTTTCTATCAAAAGTGTTCCAATAAATTTCGTGTAACTTAACCGTTTCTGAGAAAATTAGGGTTTATTTAACAATTTAAATGTTTAAACGCCTATAACTCGACAACCACACACTTTACAGAAATTTCATTAATAACTAAAATTGTAGACTGAAAAATTCCTTATCAAAAGCTTTATAAAAAATTTCGTGTAACTTAAACAGTTTTTGAGAAAATTAGTGTTCAAATGTTTAAACGCCTATAACTCACAAACGATTAAACTTAGGGCAAATATAGTATTAATAAAAATTGTAGAATGGAAAATTTTCTATTAAAAGTCTTATTATAAATTTTTTTGTAACTTCAGCGGTTTTTGAGAAAATTAGTGTTCAAATGTTTAAACGTCTATAACTCACAAACCATTAACCTATAACTTACAAACCATTAAACTTAGGGCAATTATAGTATTAATAAAAATTGTAGAATGGAAAATTTTCTATTAAAAGTCTTATTATAAATTTTTTTGTAACTTCAACGGTTTTGGAGAAAATTAGTGTTAAAATGTTTAAACGTCTATAACTCACAAACCATTAAACTTAGGGTAAATATATTATCAATAAAAATTGTAGAATGAAAAATTTTCTATCAAAAGTGTTCCAATAAATTTCGTGTAACTTAAACAGTTTCTGAGAAAATTAGGGTTCAAATGTTTAAACGCCTATAACTCGACAACCACACACTTTACAGAAATTTCATTAATAACCAAAATTGTAGACTGAAAAATTCCCTATCAAAAGCTTTATAAAAAAATTTCGTGTAACTTAAACAGTTTTTGAGAAAATTAGTGTTCAAATGTTTAAACGCCTATAACTCACAAACGATTAAACTTAGGGCAAATATAGTATTAATAAAAATTGTAGAATGGAAAATTTTCTATTAAAAGTCTTATTATAAATTTTTTTGTAACTTCAGCGGTTTTTGAGAAAATTAGTGTTAAAATGTTTAAACGTCTATAACTCACAAACCATTAAACTTAGGGTAAATATATTATCAATAAAAATTGTAGAATGAAAAATTTTCTATCAAAAGTGTTTCAATAAATTTCGTGTAACTTAAACAGTTTCTGAGAAAATTAGGGTTCAAATGTTTAAACGCCTATAACTCGACAACCACACACTTTACAGAAATTTCATTAATAACCAAAATTGTAGACTGAAAAATTCCCTATCAAAAGCTTTATAAAAAAATTTCGTGTAACTTAAACAGTTTTTGAGAAAATTAGTGTTCAAATGTTTAAACGCCTATAACTCACAAACGATTAAACTTAGGGTAAATATAGTATTAATAAAAATTATAAAATGGAAAATTTTCTATTAAAAGTCTAATTATAAATTTTTTTGTAACTTCAGCGGTTTTTGAGAAAATTAGCGTTAAAATGTTTAAACGTCTATAACTCACAAACCATTAAACTTGGAGCAAATATAGTATCAATAAAAATTGTAGAATGAAAAATTTTCTATGAAAAGTATTCCAATAAATTTCGTGTAACTTAAACAGTTTCTGAGAAAATTAGGGTTCAAATGTTTAAACGCCTATAACTCGACAACCACACACTTTACAGAAATTTCATTAATAACCGAAATTGTAGACTGAAAAATTTCCTATCAAAAGCCTCATAAAAAATTTCGTGTAACTTAAACAGTTTTTGAGAAAATTAGTGTTCAAATGTTTAAACGCCTATAACTCACAAACCATTAAACTTAGGGCAAATATAGTATTAATAAAAATTATAAAATGGAAAATTTTCTATTAAAAGTCTAATTATAATTTTTTTTGTAACTTCAGCGGTTTTTGAGAAAATTAGTGTTAAAATGTTTAAACGTCTATAACTCACAAACCATTAAACTTGGAGCAAATATAGTATCAATAAAAATTGTAAAACGAAAAATTCTCTATCAAAAGCTTTATAATAAATTTCGTGTAACTTGAATAGTTTTTGAGAAAATTAGTGTTCAAATGTTTAAACGCCTATAACTCACAAACTATTTAACTTAGGGCAAATATAGTATATATAAAAATTGTAGAATGGAAAATTCTATTAAAAGTCTTATTATAAATTTTTTTGTAACTTCAGCGGGTTTTGAGAAAATTAGTGTTAAAATGTTTAAACGTCTATAACTCACAAACCATTAAACTTAGGGCAAATATAGTATTAATAAAAATTATAGAACGAAAAATTTTCTATCAAAAGTGTTTCAATAAATTTCGTGTAACTTAAACAGTTTCTGAGAAAATTGGGGTTCAAATGTTTAAACGCCTATAACTCGACAACCACACACTTTACAGAAATTTCATTAATAACCGAAATTGTAGACTGAAAAATTCCCTATCAAAAGCTTTATAAAAAATTTCGTGTAACTTAAACAGTTTTTGAGAAAATTAGTGTTCAAATGTTTAAACGCCTATAACTCACAAACCATTAAACTTAGGGCAAATATAGTATCAATAAAAATTGTAGAATGAAAAATTTTCTATCAAAAGTGTTTTAATAAATTTCGTGTAACTTAAACAGTTTTTGAGAAAATTAGGATTCAAATGTTTAAACGCCTATAACTCGACAACCACACACTTTACATAAATTTCATTAATAACCAAAATTGTAGACTAAAAAATTCTCTATTAAAAGCTTTATAAAAAATTTCGTGTAACTTAAACAGTTTTTGAGAAAATTAGTGTTCAAATGTTTAAACGTCTATAACTCACAAACCATTAAACTTAGGGTAAATATAGTATCAATAAAAATTGTAGAATGAAAAATTTTCTATCAAAAGTGTTCCAATAAATTTCGTGTAACTTAAACAGTTTTTGAGAAAATTGGGGTTCAAATGTTTAAACGCCTATAACTCGACAACCACACATTTTACAGAAATTTCATTAATAACTAAAATTATAGACTGAAAAATTCTCTATCAAAAGTGTTCCAATAAATTTCGTGTAACTTAAACAGTTTTTGAGAAAATTAGTGTTCAAATGTTTAAACGCCTATAACTCACAAACCATTAAACTTAGGGCAAATATAGTATTAATAAAAATTGTAGAATAGAAAATTTTCTATTAAAAGTCTAATTATAAATTTTTTTGTAACTTCAGCGGTTCTTGAGAAAATTAGTGTTAAAATGTTTAAACGTCTATAACTCATAAACCATTAAACTTAGGGTAAATATAGTATCAATAAAAATTGTAGATAGAATTTTCTATCAAAAGTCTAATTATACATTTTTGCGTAACTTCAGCGGTTTTTGAGAAAATAAGTGTTGAAATCTTTAAAAGCCCATAACTCGACAACCACTCATTTTAGAGAAAATTTATTAATAACTAAAATTATAGATTGAAAAATTCTCTATCAAAAGCTTTATAATAAATTTTCTTGTAACTTGAATAGTTTTTGAGAAAATTAGTTTTAAAATGTTCAATAACTCAAAAACCATTAAGTTTAGTGAAAATATAGTGGTAACAAAAATTGTAGAATTAAAAATTTTCTATAAAATATTTTAAATAAATTTTTCTATAATTTTAACAGTTTTTGAAAAAATGATAGTTAAAATTTTTAAACGTCTATAACTCGCCAACCACACATTTTACACAAATTTTATTACTAATCAAAATTGTAGATTGAAAAATTTCCTATTAAAAGTCTTATAATAATTTTTCTCTTAACTCAATTAGTTCTTAAGAAAACAAGCTTTGAAACATTTAAACACCAGTAACTCAAAAACCACACATTTTAAAGAAAACTGGTACTTAAATAGTTTTTGAGTAAATAAGCATCAATTCCTCATAACTTATTCTTTCACTTACTAGATGTGGTATCTAATCGTCAACTGGGCCACCCTAATTTTCCTGGTCCTGCTGCTAGCAATCAGCTACATTTACTTCAAAAAAATCCACAGCTACTGGGAGAACCGGGGAATCCCTTATGAAAAACCGGTATTCCTGGCAGGTAGCCTGTGGGAGGTATTCAGCGGCAAAAGACAAATCGGAAAACACCTTGGAGACCTATACAAGAAATACACAGATCCGTATTTCGGGATTTACATTTGCGGCAAACCCTATTTGGTCCTTCGAAGTCCAGAAATCATTAAGCAAATCACCATAAGGGATTTTAGCAATTTCGAGGATCGGACTTTTGCTTGCGACAAGGATGCCGACGATATGACAGGGAATAGTTTGTTCATAATCAGGAATCCGGACTGGAGGAACATAAGGAACAAACTGAGTAGCATCTTCACGTCTGGAAAGTTAAGGAACATGTACCCCTTTATGACCGAAACGTCACAGGAAATGGTCAAATATTTGGGGAGGCATGATAACGAAATCCTGGAAATCAAGGATGTCGCTGGCAGGTACATGACGGATCTGGTAGCTAAGTGTTTTTTCGGGATAGATAATAATTCGTTTGTGGAAAAAGAAGCCAGTGAATTCCGGAAAGTTTGCATTAAACTATTCGAGCTCGATCTGTACCGATCGTTTTGTTTGTTTTCGTACTTTTTTGTGCCAAAGTTTGTGACCCTGTTGAAGCTCAAACTGATGGACACACGGTATTTGAGGGACGTTTTTCTGGAAACTCTCTCGGTGAGGGAAAAAAGTGGCATAAAGAGGAACGATTTCGTTGATCTGTTGATCAGTGTCAGAGATGCTTTCCAAGAAGATACGAAAAAAGGGAATTTCGGTAAGCGCTTGATTAGTCGAGTTTATGGATAATAAAACTCACTATTTCCAGATACAACTTGTATGGTGGCACAAGCCATAACGTTCTTCATAGCCGGATTTGAGACTACTAGCAACCTACTTGGTTTCACATTGTACGAGTTGAGTTTGAGGCCAGATTGTCAAGAGAAGTTGAGGCAGGAGATATTTGAGTTGTTTGGGGATGATTGCAGTACACCCATGTCGTTTGATAAGATCCAACAGATGCAATATTTAGATATGGTAATTGCTGGTAGGTTGATTCAAATTTTGGCAATTTTATTAGTAGCACCATTAATGTTAAGCAATATGTAAGCGAATTTATATATTTTCAAATATTAATATTTTTTGAGGTAATCGATTTTTAGAGTTTAAAAGGCCCAATATCTTAAAAACTATTTACAATATGGAAAATATACTTGGATACAAAATTATAGAGTTAAAGATTTTCTACAAAAAATCTTATTATAATTTTCCTTATAAACCGATATTTTTTGAGATAATTAAGTTTTAAATTTTAAAAGGCCGTTATCTCAAAAACTATTTACAATATAAAAAAAGTACTTAAAAACAAAATGATTGGTTTTAAAATTTTCTACAAAAAAGCTTTCTATAATTTTTCTCTAAAATTTTTATTTTTTGAGATAATTGAGATTAAAATATTAAAAGGTCCATATCTCAAAAACTACTTACAATATGGAAAATATACTCAAAAACAAAATTATAGAGTTAGAGATTTTCTACAAAAAATCCTATTATAATTTTTTTTATAAATCGATAATTTTTGAAATAATAGAAAATTGGATTTGAACTTTAAGATTTTCTGCAAAAAAGTTTTTATAATTTTTCTCACAAATTATTATTTTTTGAGATAATTGAGTTTAAAATATTAAAAGGTCCATATCTCAAAAACTATTCACAATATGGAAAAAATACTTGAGAACAAAATTATAGAGTTAACAATTTTCTACAAAAAATCTTATTATAATTTTTCTTATAAACCGATACTTTTTGAGAAAATTGGTTTTTAAATTTTTAAACACCAATATCTCAAAAATTATTTATAATATGGAAAAAAATACTAGGAATCAAAATTATAGGCTTTAAGATTTTCTGCAAAAAAGCTCTTTACAATTTTTCTTACAAATGATTATTTTTTGAAATAATTGAGTTTAAAATATTAAAAGGTCCATATCTCAAAAACTACTCACAATGTGGAAAAATACTTAAGAACAAAATTATAGAGTTAACAATTTTCTACAAAAAATCTTATTTTAATTTTTCTTATAAACCGATACTTTTTGAGAAAATTGGTTTTTAAATTTTAAAACACCAATATCTCAAAAACTATTTACAATATGGAAAAAATACTAGGAATCAAAATTATAGGCTTTAAGATTTTCTGCAAAAAAGCTCTTTACAATTTTTCTCACAAATTATTATTTTTTGAAATAATTGAGTTTAAAATATTAAAAGATCCATATCTCAAAAACTATTCACAATATGGAAAAAATACTTAAAAGCAAAATTATAGAGTTAAAGATTTTCTACAAAAAATTTTATTACAATTTTTCTTATAAACCGATATTTTTTGATATAAACGGTTTTTAAATTTTAAAACATCAATATCTCAAAAACTATTTATAATATGGAAAAAATACTAAAAAACAAAATTATAGCCTTTGAATTTTTCTACAAAAAACCTTTTTATAATTTTTCTCGTAAACCAATATTTTTTGAGATATTTGATTTTTAAACCTTGAAAGATCAATATCTCAAAAACCATCATTTTCATGAAAAAATGCTAATAATCAGAATCATAGGTTCGAAAACTTTTACCAAAAACTTCTCAAAAAAAAAAAAAACATTTTTCAAGATAATCGAACCATAAAACAATCTGAAAACCGAAGCTATTTATTTGGAGAATTCGAACTACCCTCACAAATAAACATTCAAATCCTTCGTTCCAGAAACCCTAAGACGTTACCCTTTCGGCCCTTTCCTAAACAGAAACTGCAAAGAAGACTACGTCATCGAACAAACTGGATTTAAAATCGAAAAAGGGACTCCAGTGCTGATCCCTCTGGATGGCATCCATTTCGATCCCGCCTACTATAAAGATCCAGAGTTATTCGAACCAGAAAGGTTCAGAGATGGCTATAAGCAATTGTACAACTCTTGTGTCTATATGCCTTTCGGATTAGGACCAAGGAACTGCATTGGTGAGTGACTCATTAGTTCCGAGTTAGAAAAACGATTTATTTTTATTTTAGGTGACCGATTCGGTCAAATTTGTGCCAAAGTGGGTCTGGTGCATTTCCTAAGAAGCTTCCAGGTGGAACGGTGCGATTTAACTCCGGTCCCTTTGGTGCTAAACCCGAAATCGCCCTTTATGACCCCGGTGAACGGATTACGTTTAAGGGTGAAAAAATTCTGTAAGGTTTAGTTGAATAAATCCAGTGAGTGTTGTTAAGTCACATGCGTAAATTATTTTTATAGAGGTAGAAATCATACAGGTTTATATACTGTCATAAATTCGATATATTAAATATAAATTTTAGAAAAAGAATTTATAGGAAATGCTCAACGTTATAATAATAATAAAATCTTGTCGCACCTAAGCAGTTTCGTAATAATCTAAAACAATATTGAGGCTCAGTGTTTAGTTGACGTGAAGGTGCCCAACTCCTCCTCGGTCACCTCGACGATTTGCCTGCAAAGAAGAAAGGCAATCCATCAACTTTAAAGTAACTATCAACACATAAAGGCCCCCCTAGACGCTCAATTATATTGCACAATATTGGGGTTGCGTTTAATATTATTGTGCGTCTTAACCGCGCAAGTATTGAAAAAAGATTGAACGTGTTTGAAATTAATTGCGCAATATTGCATCATTTGTGCGTGTAGGGAGAAGATTGTACAATTATTTATTTTGGTCAGTTTATTTAAGTTAACCATGGCGAAGCGTATCATTGAGTTTTTGCAACTATATCGTGAATATCCAGCTTTATGGAAAATTAAAAGTACATAATATAGTGACAGAAACCTAATAAAGTATTAGTTGAAAAATATAAAGAAGTTGACCCAGAAGCGGACAAAGAAATTGTAAAAAAAGAAGATAAACGGTTTAAGAACTAATTACAGAATAGAGCTTAAAAAGGTAAAAGCATCCTACAGATCTGGAGCTAGCACTGATGATATTTATATACCTTCTTTAGGGCACTTTACGGAATTAAATTTTTTTTTTGCAAGACCAAGAAATCCCTGTGGAGGGATGTTCTACAATGACATCCCAAAATGAGAAGGAAGGAAATTTGGACATGGATGAGCAAAATACATCAGAGGCAGAGGTAAGTGAAAGACAAAGTCCTATTTATTTATTTATTTATTTAGTTATTACATATTACATATCAATTTTAAACAACATTGTCCTGCCAAGAGACTTTCCCTTCGTTATTGAAGTAATCACAGAACTTTTGTCTCACATTTTTTGCAGAAATTGATGCGTTTCGTCCTCGTAAGGGCTGTAGGGAATGTAACTGGGTTTGTTCCATATTAATATTTGTACTGTTGTCGGAATTATTGCTTTTGACATATCCGTATACTGGCATTTCATTTTGCGTCTTAAAAAGTTGTAAAGATACGTAGCATCAGCAAGCTAAAACTATTCTTTGTTCTTTTTCAGGTGATAAAACGCGACACTAATATACCAAATGTATTTTCCACAATTCGTCGGGCACTCTTTCTTCTAGTGTTAAATTTCTTTGTGGAAAAAGTTTCATAAAATTATTACTTTCAGTGTAAATGCCTCATCCCCCATAAAAACAAATGACAATTGATAATTACTGTTGGGTAATATTATTGGAGGAGGGAGATTTAATTCTTCATTTTCCAGCACGGCTCCATCTGACATGCGTCCATTAGCTCCCATATCGACCATAATAAATTCATAATTTGAATCTACGATGCCCATTAATACAATACTAAAAAATTGTTTATAGTTGTAGTATTCAGACCCAGATCCTTTTGGCTTTTGTATGGCAATATGCTTGCCGTCTATGGCCTATTCTTATTCCGTCTATTTTCAAATCATTTGGCAACTGTAACCCATTCTTCAGAATTTTTCGGAATCTAAAATTATAGAAATAATCACATTAGTAAAATTTCATTTAATTTGAAGGCTGTAGTATAAAGCAACAAAAGTATTTAAATATTATCTGTGAAAATAGCAGTAATAGTTTTTTCGCCCTTTCAATTATTTTAATTTTATAAAAATGTAGTTTTTTTGTTTTAGAAGGACGACGTAAATATTAACCAGAGGTCAAAACCAGATATAGAGCGACCGCCAGCAAAAAGACAATCGATGGCCTCTCAAAAACATTTACTAAATTTGGCATGTGAGTATTTACAACGCTCAGATGAATATGAAAACATCGGAATAACATGGGGGAATGAATTAAAAAAGATGAATTCGGAGCAACAAATTTACGCAAAAAAGCGATCAACGATATTTTGTATGAAGGATAGTTAGGTACTTCTCATAAAAACTCCGTAAAAAATCAATGAACCTTTAAATACATCAGCAGCTTTTCAACACCAACCTCAACAGCTAGAAAGATCCAATTGGTCATATGTAACTACTACAGACATTTTCACAAGGGCAAACGGAGCAGTTTTCAAGTTCAACTGAGAGTGTTGCTACATAGTTTTCAAATTACTCGGCCGAATAAAAACGTATTACCATTAATTATTTAGAATATTTTTGTTTACATTTTTCTGATAACATAAAAAATATTTCCTTACCTGAATGTATTTTTGCAATGTTGCTATTATAGCTTCACCATGTTTCCAAAATAATTCCACTGATAGTTTGTGGTGCTATCGCAGAGCTAAATTTTAAGTCTTCGAAACTTCGTCCTGTTGCTAAAAATTGCAGTGTTGTTGTTAACCAGTTGTTGTTCTGTAGGTGAGACAGCATTCCTCTTCATGGCTTCACCGTATTTTGTCTTAAAATTAGTGGTAATTTCCAACAAACTCATTGAATGAGTCGTTATTCATACGTAAATAATTTTGGCAATCATTCGGTTCACTCAGCTTTAAAACGCACAGTAAATTCTCGCTTGTAAATTCACTTCGTTTAAGATACCAATCTTTAGACCAACGCAGCCGTTTTGGTTCTTAGAAGAACAATATTAAACTATTGCCAAACAGGCTTTCCGTTTTTTAGACATAATTCAATTGCTCTTCGTGCTTTCTGATTGTATACTAACTAACCAGATGTGGACATTGCACATAAATATTGCATAGTCTAGGTTAAAACATATTGATCAATACAATATTGCCTAATATAATATTGTGCCATATAATTAATTGAGCGTCTAGGGGGGCCTTAAATCTAATATAACCCTCAGAACAAACTATGACATGTGATATACAGTGACCGCCTAAAGTTCCGCATCAATTCGATAAAAATTAGAGACATGGTTTTTTTTTAGAAAACGCTTGGATCCGTCGATTTTTATATTAAGTTGCGTTTATTTAAGTTCACATAAATTTTTGTATATAGGGTCGAACAAAAAAAGATATGACGTCATCGGTCATTTTTTTAAATGGAATGCTATATTTTTTATTGCATTTATGAAATATAGGCGAAATTCCAAACAAGTTTCGTATAACACACCTTATCTCAAAACTCAAATGTTTCAAAAATATTTACATTTAAATAAGAAAACAAATAAGTATACGTCTATTTACAAATTATGGTAAAATCGAGGATAAAAATAATGTTATAAACACTGCCAATTGTTTCTATTTCCATGGTTGGACTTGTAAAGACTCTCCATTTTCGAATGTCACTGTTAGTTCCAAAATTAATAGTTTTTATCAGAATAAATGATGGCTAATTTAACGGAAACCCAACGAATTGAAATTTTGATGAAGTAAGTGAACTGTTTAATGCGTAATATGCAAACCAACAACAGTTAGTAGAATTAAGCACAAATTCATAACTTCAGGTCATGTTAGGGATTTGCCAAGATCAAGTCGTCCAAAAATTTCTGAAGAAACAAAACGTTCTGCTCTCCGTCGAAGAAAATCGAAGCAATGCAACTTCACAAATTTCAGTTGATAATAATATAGCCGGAACGTCAGTAAGACGCATCTTAAAAGCAAATGATTACCACCCTTATAAAATTAGATTAATACACGAATTAAATGAGGACGATCCTGATCGAAGAAACCAATTTTGCGAGTAAATGATGAACATTTGCAATAATAGCCGTCCGTTTGTGTTAGGAGTTTTGTTTTCGGATGAAGCAACTTTTTGTTTAAACGGTGTCGTAAATCGGCAAAACTGTCGGTACTGGTCAGTGTCAAATCCACACTGGGCAACTGAGGCTCATACACAGTACCGTAAATCTATTAATAGCCACCCATGCACCAACATTCATTCCGCAAGGAAAGACTAATCGCGAAGGAATGAATGCCGGTTAGTGAGGTTTGAGATGACGGGCCGACGCTCAAAATTTTCCTGTCGGCAAATCCCGCCGTCTTGAAGTGATGACTGGCGTTTTAGTTAGTGTGTTAATACTTGTCTTGACGGGTTTATTTTAGGTACTTTTGTTGTATCTTGGCGTGTCACCTCAAGTATTATTTTCATTTTGAATTGGTTTATCACATATTTATTTGTACGTACCTACTCGTATATAACTACTACTATGGAGGACGATAATACACAAAGCTCCATAGTCGATGAAAGTTGCGAAAAATACGACATCCGAAATACCCTCAAGAGTATTTTGAAGGAATTTATTGAAAAATACCGTGAACTACCCCAGTTGTGGCAAATCAAAAATAAAGAAATTTACAACAACAGGAATTTAAAGAATCATGCTTACGCCGAGTTACTTAAAATTTGGAAGAAGTTTGATACCGAAGCCGACCAAAAGACCGTAAAATAAAAAAATCAGTCACTAAGAGGATCTTTCCGAAAGGAACTAAAAAAGGTAAGTACCTATTCGACTTTATTTTGCCTCGTTTTGTAATAAAAACTATTAAGTAGATATTCTGGGTGATTTTAAGGTAAGATCCTAATAAACTTGTTATTCACTAATAATAACTCCAAAGTGGTACGTCAATATGTACAGGATGTCCTTTTTAATTGATACCACTATTGCTATTTCCGCAACGGTTAGAGCTGCGAGGTCGGTTAAATTGGTCGAAAAATTTATTTATTGATTTATTTATTAAATTCAAAATGTGCCATTTTTGGCCAAGTATGCACTTAATTATTAAAGAAATTGATATTAATGTCATTTTAAGGTTGAAAAGTCGGAGCGATCCGGCAAAGGAACTGAGGAAATCTACAAATCACATTTGTGGTACTTTAACTTAATGATGTTCCTAATAGACCAAGAATGACCAGCAGAGAGTATCGATAATATTACGTCCGTAACTCCAAATCTGACTGAAGTTGATGAAAGTCAGGAAGCTAATCAAAAAGTAAATGAAGATACTGGGGGAATAGAAGATAATGAAGGATTAGAAGAAACAAATGAGGTAAATATGATATATATTATTAAAAATAAGTACTCCATTTTAAAAGAATTCAAGCTCTACCCTTCTGATGCATTTGTTCTTGCCATGAGACGCTCCCATATCCATCAAAGAATTGAAGATATTCTTCCCGGCATTTTTTCCCATTCAGCAAATCTTTCCTACTTCGCGTTTTCTGCAATCCATGCAAATCCACGTTATGCTTACGCCATTCACCGTCTTGCCTGATAGCATGAGTAATTCTATTTACTGTATCTACAATAGTCGAATTGAAGTACGACTTACTTCTACGACGTAATAAATTATGTAAGACGCATATCGGCATTATGACATACTTAGCTTTTTCTGGTTGTAATGAAATAGCAGTATGTAGCGACCTAAATCTGGAGGTAATAATTCCGAAAACGTTTTCAATTACATTCCTAGCCCTTGCCAACCGATAATTAAAAATCCTTTTTTCCTTTGTAAGTTCGAATTGACTGAATGGTTTCAGGACGTGTTCGTGCAGAGCAAATGCTTCATTTCCCAAAAATACAAAATTCAGTTTTTTTGTATTTTCGTCTTTACCTGGCAAATTTAGTTGATCCTTCATTAATTTGTCGTAGAAATTGGTGAATTGGTGTATTCCAAAATGCCGCCGTCAGAGTTTCTCCCATTTTTACCTATATCTACATAGATAAATTCATAGTCAGCGTTTACCAAAGCCATCAAAACTATGCTATAAAATTTTTTGTAGTTATAGTAAAAAGCGCCAAATTTTGATGGACATGTTATTCTAATATGCTTTCCATCGATTGAACCACCGCAATTAGGAAACTTCCAACGGGAGTCGAATCGTTGTCCAATCTGCTTCCATTCATGTCTAGTTTTCGGAAACTGAAAAAAAATTCGGCGTCACCCATCTGAATTTAATTTTTATAGAACATGGGACATTTGACATATTACCACATTTGGTATACTTTGTCTCATCCTCTATCGTCTTGACTTCAGCCACCTAATGCATTTACGATAGCTTGGGTCAGTTTTAATTTGGTAATTCATAACCGGGCATCAGAGCCGGGGTAACTACCACAGGTATTAGCAAATAATATGATAGACTCCGTCGTATTGCCTGTTATTTTCTCGAACACCGATATTTTTTGGTATTGTGGTAGGTAGGTTAAAGTACGTACCAGGCCCTTATTTACCCCTAATTAATTGATTTAGGACCGACACGGGGCCCTGGTAAACCCATTAGGTGGCCGGAGTCAAAACGATGGAGAATAAGAAAAATTATACCTATAGATTTTTTTACTTAAATTTTGTGTTCTAGACAGAAATTTGTCGAAACCTTAAATTAATAAGAACTAGTTAACTAAGAAATGTAATTGTAAGGTCCACAAAATTATCTGAAATAAGCAGTAAGGCAAAAGGCCGCAGTAAAGTTGTTTATATACATAATAAATAAGTAAAGACTATGATGTTTTCTCATTCAAATAAATAGGAATTTGATTTTCTTTTTTTAAGGTGATGAACACACCATCAGTTTTCGAAAAAGGGAAAAGGAAATATGCTGAAGAAAACGGGCATGTTACTGGTAAGAAACAGAAAGTCAATGAAGGAAGAAAAAGAAAAATATTCATTCAAAAATGTACAGAAGCCCTCACAGCCACACCAACTGAAAGTGAAGCGTTAGCTCAGTACATCGCTGCCAAATTCGAAAAAGTTACGAAGTTGGAACAAAAAATGTATGCCGAAACGCTGCTGACAAAAGTGCTGAATAGAGCTATAATGAATAAACTAGATGAATCTACAGATTTGACTAATGCTTCACGGACATATCACCCTTGCGAACGTTCATCTGTACAGTCTACAACATCTCAGTATTCATAAACTATGATCAATTCTCCTTCATCGCCAGTAATACCATTCAGTCCAAATACCACAGAAACACAAAATGAAATTTTTAATGGTATCTCACAAATACAAACACTTTCTAATACTGCGGCTACCGCCACAGAAATGCAAGATTTCTTTTCCCCAAATTTAAAGGATTTCTATGCTAATGTTTCTAAGGAATTTATTGATTAAATAATGTAGACTTACACAAAAATGAAACATTATGAATAAAATGGATGTAGTTTTACTTACTTTTAGATACTCCTTATGTAGAACTTGGTAAATTGCTTTACATGTTTCCGGAATTATAGCGCCAAGACACTGTGCAACTCCCGCAGGAGGCTCATGTGACTGTAAACTTCACGCTGAAGTAGCCAAGATTTTGACCATTTCCTTCTTCTTTTTTTTCAAGAGAAACTCACTAGCAAGTCCAACACACGCAATTATTGTTCTTTTAGTCTTCATTTTTAGTTTAGCACTAAGAAGAAAATCGAATAGCGACCCTTGCAACTTATAATAATCTTGAAAGGAAACACCAATCCTCTTCGTTTCAGTAAAAGGATGGAATAGAACGATAAATTGTAAGGAAAGTGATATTTCTGACCACTAACTGACATTCATTCCAGCGAAATCGATTTTGCTTATAAAATTGAGGCGTCACAGTATTTTTTGTTAGTGGACTATGAAGAGATTATTATCCATGTTAAATATGAAATGATAGACTTGCATGAAAGTTTGAGAGGAAAGATCGCCCAATAAGTTTTTCAATTAGTGGACGACTACAGTTTTATTTTCCATTCAGATTTATGAAAGGAAAGAATGTTGAAGTAAAGAATGACAGTATTGAACACTCGTCTGTGGGTAGCTAATGTTTGGGCTGGTATCGTGAAAAATAAAGTAATAGGGCCATACTTTTTCGAAGAAAACTTAATAGGACAACACTAATTGAATTTTCATTAAGAAGATCTTATCCCTGCTTTGGCTGCACTATACCCAGACGAACAAGACCCTGCTGTCCCGACAGATAATTTATGTGGTTTCAGCAAGACGGCGCACCGCCACATTTCTTTCGAGATGTCGTAATTACTTGAATACAGTGTTGCCAGTAATATGGATAGAACGAAGAGGGCCAATAGAGTGGCCGGCCAGGTCACCAGACCTAAATTCCTGCGACTATTCTTTATGGGAGTACCTGAAAAGTAAAGTTTATGTTGGGAAGCCCAACAACGTAGAACATTTGAAAAATAGAATTAGATATGAAATTAGACGTATATCACCCGAAATAATTGATAGTGTTTTACATGAGTTTGTAAACCGTCTTGCTTTCTGCCAAGAAGTAAATGGGAATCAGTTTGAATACTTGATACATTAATAAAAGTTTTCACAGTTTATAACATTTTATCCTCCATTTTATCCTAATTTGTAAATAGACGTACTTACTTGCTTTCTTGTTGGTTAAATGTAAGTATTTCTGAAACAGTTGAGTTTTCAGATAAGGTGTTTTATGCGAAACTTGCTTGGAATTTCGCCTATATTTCATAAATGCAATAAAAAATATAGCATTCCATTTAAAAAAAATGACCGATGATGTCATATCTTTTTTTTTGTTCCACCCTGTATACAAAAATTTATGTGAAATAATGCGCAACTTAAAATAAAAATCGACGCGTCCGAGCGTCTCTAATTTTTATCGAATGTAGGCGGTCACTGTATAATTTATGTAGAATTTAAAATTAAGAATAATAATAATATCCTCGGAGGTTATGGTGAGGAGTGATTGTCATAATCCATTAAATATTTTTTTTATCTTAAATATGGCGGTTTAGAGAACCATATCGCTTTCTTTGAACGAAATTTGAAGATCGTAGTTGTTTATATTGACTGAAACAAATTAAAATTTTTCTTTTAAACTTTGAATTTTTTTTTTTGATTTGTTTTAACGGGAAATGCACTTACTTCTTCTTGGCCTTGTGGATGTAGAAAATCACTACTGCGTTCAGGGCAAAGAGGATCAGGATCATCACGATGGGAGCGACCAGTTCTAAAAATTAAAATTAAGCGGTTTATTGTAAGTGTCGTATGCTCACTTGTTTTTTTGAACTAAGCCACGTTGAAATGTAATAAAAACGTTTTTATTTCCATAAAACTCTTTTTTAATAATTTTTTTTGTGTTAAATTATTTAAATAGAAGGGTACAAAATATGGTCCTGAATTTCCCTATTTTTGTCGATGAATTTATACTAAAAATAGCTCTGCAATTGAGTGAGAAGCAAATTTTTTAATCGGATTTTGTCCATTTTTGAGGGAAAAACTGTTATCTATTATTGACTTAAAATAAATAAAAGATCAGATTGTGAAAAAATTATAAAAAATATAATCTTCTAGATATGTGTATTCTAATCAAGAATAATAAAAAATGTAGGCAAAAAAAAACAAAAAACTAAAAGACAAACTAGTTATGTTTCTTATTATGCAAGGCACTAAAAAAAAAAACAATTTTTATTTGACAATAAATACAAGCAGCAAGTATGGTACAACAAAAATTAGTTACATGACAAAATATATACTAAAATAGCTAATACAGTAAAAAATGATGTGAATTTTTAAGCACGTAAACGTAAATACCTAATAGGCGAAAATTTATTATTTGTGTGCCATATATGTGATTAATTTTTATTTAAAAGTTTGTTTGGCAGTTTAAGAAGACTTTTTATTATATAAATCGAGTATCAAGTATTATTATTTAAAAGATTATAGTATATTAATTATACATTGTGTGTGTGGTGTGCCGTTTTCCAATATGGTGAAGTGTGCGGTTCTGGGGTGTAAAAATCACATAAAAAATACAAAAGGAACTAAAATTAAGTATTTTCGATTTCCAAAACAAGAAGACCTTGCTAAACAATGGGTAATTAGGTGTCACCGAGGAGACAAAATTAATCTGAAAAATGGTAGGTGTTCAAAACATGTATTTTAGGTACCAAGGGGGCAGTGTTATTACTAATTAATACTATTTTGGTGTACATACACATTTTCTATAATTTTAATGATTTTTTTTTGTATGATTGACTATGAGTTTTTGCATAGTTTTTACTATTTGGTGTACAAAATTGTTCTAAGTGGTTGCCCCCTCGTATTAATAAGTACCTTCCTTTATTTTTATGAATTTACCTCTCAATAACTTGTACTTTTCGTTTTCAGCATGCATTTGTTCAGAACATTTTGAACAGGATTGTTATGAAGTGCCTTTAAAACAGCGGTTACTGAATTATAATCCAAAGAATACTAGGATTTTAAAAGAAGATGCTTTGCCAACTTTAAATTTGCCATTAGCGACGTCCTCAATGTCATCACAACTAAACGAAAATCTTAGTCCAATGCTCAAACCCTCGACGAGCACAAACAGTGTATCTTATGAAGACACTAGCATCAATATGGACATTGATTCTCTGCCTAAAATGTAAGTTTTTTAGTATTAATTATCACATAATTTCAAATATTATTTATGTTTAATTATTTTTAGAAATCCATGTCAAGAATACCTAGACAAAATAGAGAAACTCACAGCAAAAATTTCAGTGTTAAGGCAAAAAAATAAAATGCTTTTAAAGATACTTCAAAAAAAAATCAAAGAGGGAAGTGGATGAAAACATCTTTAATGAAAATTTTCTCTCCAGGACAAATTAAAAAACTGGAACATCCTGAAAAGAAAACTGTTCATTGGAGCCCGGAGGACATTGCATCGGCCATATCTTTACGCAGTGTCAGCCCCAAAGCTTATAGATATTTACGAGCTAATGGCTATCCTCTACCAGGGCTCTCAACTCTTAGAACCTGGGCAGCCACTTTTGATTTAACACCTGGTATATTACATAGTGTTATCAAAAGGTTAAAGGGTATAACATTGAATATGAAGCCCATTGATAAACTTTGTATTTTATCCTTTGATAAAGTGTATGTGTCCAACAGAATAGACATCGAAAAAAAATATGAACAAAAAATTGGACCTCATAAGAGTTGCCAAACTGTAATAATACGAGGATTATTAAAAAATTGGAAACAGACCATTTTTTTTCAATTTGATCAACCAATGACAGCTGACATTATAAAAAGTATAATTATAAAATTGTATAATGTGGGGTTAACTGTGGTGGCAATAGTCAGCGACATGGGTCCTATAAACATAGGTTTATGGTCGCAGCTAAATATTGGACATACGAAAAATTGCCATTTCATTCATCCGTCAGATGAAAGTTTAAAAATTTTTGTGTTTGCAGATGTCCCTCATTTAACTAAGCTGGTTCGTAATCACCTTCTTGACAAGGATTTACTGTAAACGGGGAAAAAATCGACAAGGTATGTTTCCAAACACTTCTAGATTGTTCAATATCTGAATTAACAATTGCGCACAAGATAACCGAATACCATTTAAATGTTACTGGAGCAGAGCGACAAAAAGTTAGGCCAGCGGTGCAGCTATTGTCAAATTCAAATGCAAAAGCGATTAGATAACTTGGGGAAAATGGATATATGCCAGATAACGTATCATGGAAAAGTGTAGCAGATATTTGTCAATTATTTAATGATTGGTTCGATTTATTAAATTCAAGAAATAAATTTTCAGGGTGCATGGAAAAAAATGCCTTTGGTACAGAACTGAGAGCCCAACAAGACTTACTAAATCAAGTCTCAAATTTAGTTCTGAGTATGACCGTTGGCACCCATAAATATTTGCTTCCTTTTCAGAAAGGTATAATTTTAACCAACAGGTCTATGATAGGTTAATCTGAGTACGTGCAAAAGAGATTTGGTATTGAATACATTTTAACATCAAGGCTGAACCAAGATGTGCTTGAAATTTTTTTTTCATATATTAGAGGAATGGGTGGGTCAAATGATCATCCCAGCCTCCTAGATTTTGTGTATCGCCTGAGATGGTACATACTCGGGAAAAATTCCTCTGAAATTTTCACAGAAAATACTAATACTCAAGAAACTATAGAGCCGTGCTTGCTTAAGCCTTTACAAGTAACATTAGAACCCCACCCCAAAAATGAAGTTTGTTTAACGCAAACAGTTCTGTTTAGCCTGACAAAAAATCCAAATATCGATACCGATAAATCTCTTGACCCGGAAGAGGTATTGTTAGAAAGTTACGACGTTTCTGAGCCGGCATACACAGAAATGTATATTTCTGAGGCAGAAGGTAACGCTGAAAGTAACGAAATTCTGAAAACTTTCGAGTTAAAAGATAGAATTAAGGAGGATGCCTTAAGGTACATAGCAGGATATGTGGCCTACAGGTTCAAGGACAAATTTAACCTAGGTGATGAAACAAAAAAAATTACAATTGACAGAGTGTCACAGAATTGGCTTACATTTATTTCCAGAGGAAACCTTTTATATCCAAATGAGGAGTTATTAAATGCAACTAGGATTTTAGAGGTTGAATTCCAAAACATGCATGGAGAATCATTGCTGAGCGAAAAATATTTATTTAAAAAGTTGGCAAATCAAACAATGGCCAAACTTACAACTGAAATCCCATATGAAGTCCTTTTGTGTTTATCTAAAACTCGTACATACATCAGATTTGAATCGTAAAATTAGTTAGAACGCAAAAACGATTAGAACGCAAAATATCAAAGTTTACTAATGTTAAGAAAAAATAATACTTAATTATGGAAAAAAATATATAAATTTGTCCTTTTATTACTTTTATCATGTTTTCAATAAAAGCAGTTTTTATTTTTAAACAAAATGTACCTACTCAAAATGTATTTCTGTTTTATTTGAAAATTATTAGTCATAATAATTAAAGTGTATACATATTAAAATAAAGAAAAAATTAAAAAACATGTATTAACTACTTCAAGTTGTGTTTTATTTATTATTTAATTTAATTACTCATAGGTTTACTTATTCATAAATTTTATTAACAAAAAGTTTTTTTTTAAATTTGTTCCACTAATAAATCTCGAATAGATTTTTTCGATTCTTTACACTGTCCTACGAATTTCAAGTCAACCCAACTCCATAATCCTCTAAATACGTAATACATTTTATTAATTATTATAACATTTTGGTTGTATTTTACAGTTATTAGACTTTTCCTGTATACTCTATAAAATAAAACAAATAATATTAAATAAAATTTTGCCCCCCTTAAACGATTAATTCAGCAAATGAATAAATTTTATCCGTTTCTATCCCGCGTCTAGTGGTATGGGATGTTACACACGTAACGTCACACCAACCGGGAAATGCGTTATGTGTGCGCGCTGACATACCGTGTTTTGGTGTATCGTGGCTATAACTATCTCAGTCTAAAATTTAGAAAAGGATTGAAATAAAATGATATTTTTCGGGTATAAATAGATACATTACGGAAGAAAAACACTATTTCCAAGCGGTCCGAACACTATTTAGAAAATGAAACGTTGATATATAAAATAGGTGGAAAAATTAATTTCTCATATTTTATAGATCCCTATCTTAGTCTAAAAATTAAAAGAGGATGGACATAATATAATGTTTTTCGGGTATAAATAGACACATTACGGAAGAAAAACACTATTTCCAAACGGTCCAAACACTATTTAGAAAATGAAACGATGATATAGAAAAGGGTTGAAAAATCGAATTTTCGTTTATATATCCCAATCTCAGTCTAAAAATTAAAAGAGAATGGGAATAAAATGATGCTTTTCGGGTATAATTAGTCACATTACGGGAGAAAAACACTATTTCCAAGCGGTCCATACACTATTTAGAAAATGAAACGATGATATATAAAATAGGTGGAAAAATCATTTTCTCATTTATACAGTATTGGCCATAATAACTTGTTGGAACTTTTGAAAATTTATTATATTTTGTGTGCCTTTTAATTAGCATTTTATTTTCTTTTATAAAGTTGTTGTACACGAAAAACTAGTGTTAATTAATTTAAATGTTGACAAAAATTCAGCACCAGTAGCAGTTCGGAATAAAAATTTTAAAAAAGCTGGACAAAATACTTGGAACTAAATGATTTTTATTCAAAAACGACATAAAACATAACTTATTGAAACCATAATATTATAATTAATATTTGGTATGGTAACCCTTGGCATTAATTACTGCCTGCATTCTTCTGGGCATTGATTCAATCAAATTTTCAATTATTTGTCTGTCAATGTGAGTCCAGGCTTCAACAAGCTTATGAAATAGTTCATTAGCATTTTTGACTGTTCCAAATGCCCGAATTTTGCGATCCAGATATTCCCATAAATTTTCAATCGGGTTTAGGTCTGGATTCTGGGCCGGCCACTTTAAAGCTGTGATCTTTTCTTGGTCCAACCATTCTTTTATCAATTTTGACGAATGTTTTGGATCGTTATCATGCTGGAATACAAAATTTACTGGCATAGACTCAAATGTGTAAGGCTCCATTATATTTCGCAAAATATCCCGATACATAAATCGATCCATTTTCTCCACAATTTTATGTATTGGCCCAGTACCATACCAAGAAAAGCATCCCCATACTATCACAGTACCACCTCCATGTTTAACCGTAGGTCGGATAAACTTTTTCTTGAATCTTTCACCTTTCGATCGTCTTACATGAAGTATTCTATCACTGGAAAACCGATTGAACTTAGATTCGTCACTGAATAGCACTTTTTTCCAATCTTGTACAGTCCAGTTAAGATGATTCATTGCAAATTGTAGACGTAACTTGACATTTTTCTTCCGCAGCAAATGTTTTTTAGCAGGTCTGTAGCTGTTAAGCCCACCAGAACACAATCGCCTTCTTACCGTTCTTGGAGAGATATTGGAAGGCTCACCTAAAATTTTGGAGGATGACAAAAATGGGTCATTCTGGGAAATATTTAAAATTCGCCTATTTACACGGGCAGTTGTGGCTTTAGGTCTTCCAGTGCTTTTACCTGGTACCACATTTCCAAATATATGATATTTCTTAATTATCCGCGACACGGTGTTCTTAGGAACGTTTATTTAGTCTTTGAGCAATATTACGCTGCATAACACCCTGATTGTAAAAATCTCAAATTCTTTGGCGAATGTCGCTGGAATAGGCCTTGCCTTTTCCCATGGTAACACAAAATAAAATAAATAAAAAGAACGCACTTGCACACTGGTGTGTCAAAGACTGCCTGTAAAATACACCTTTTATAAAAAGGTCCAAGCATTTTGTCCAGCACAAAAATTTAAAGTATTTCTTATTGTCTGAAACAAGATAAGGTTGAAATTCTGGTATACTTTTTTGTTTACTTATAAATATAAATTTAAAACATCGGAAAAATTTTAAATTTTTAAAAGTTCCAACTTTTATGGCCAATACTGTATATCTCTATCTCAGTCTAAAAATTAGAAGAGGATGGTTATAAAATGATGTTTTTCGGCTATAATTAGACACATTACGGAAGAAAAACACTATTTCCGAGCGGTCCAAACAGTATTTAGAAAATGAACCGATGATATAGAAAAAGGTGGAAAAATCGATTTCTCATGTATATAACCCTATCTCAGTCTAAAAATTAAAAGAGGATGGGAATAATATGATGTTTTTCAGGTATAATTAAATACAGTACTGCAGAAAAACACTATTTCGGTATAACTAACTGACGTTTATAACTTAAAAACTAAACATTTTTTCTAAAAAGTAGTAGGCATTAAAATTGTTGCCTGAAAGATTTTGTATTAAAAATCTTTCTATAGTTTTTGCCATAAAGGTAACAGTTATTAAAAAACCGATTTTGAAATTTTAAAGTGGCTATAACTCAAAAACTAAATATTTATGTAAAAAATTATAAAAAATCTAAAATTGCTGCTTGAAAAATTCTCTACTAAACATTTTTTTATAATTTTTTTTATACATTTAATGTTTTTTCAGATAATCGAGATTGAAAGTTAAAAATGGCTGTAACTCACAAATAAACAATTTCATGGAAAAATAATGCATGTAAAAATTATTGCTTGAAACATTCTCTACTGAAAACCGTTCTATAATTTTTTACATAAATGTAATAGTTTTTGAGATAATCTGTTCTAAAATTTGAAAATACTCATAAGGCAAAAAGTACCAAAATTGTTGATTGGAAAATTCGATTCATCAGGTTTGGTCCTTCGAGCCGGATTTTCGGATATCATTATCATAACAACTATCAAATCATCATTTAATAATTTTTTTAACTAAAATGATAACAAACTTACCAGATGCCATCTTGCGAGACTTGCTTAATCCACCTTGAGTATGCAAATCGATCAAGTTCGATAGTTCCGGCTCTGTAAACGAAATTCAAAAAAAAACTTTGACTTTCAATTTATACAAATAAGACTTCTTCTAACCTAAAAACCAACGTGTCCACTCTCTTATCGCTTCAAACTAAATAATTCAGTCCCTGTCTAATAAACATTTAAGTGATAATAAACAATATAATGAACGCGTTGTTACTGCTACGATAAGGTTAACTTAATGTATGTACCACGTGAAAATATTGACAATAATAACCTATTTGGGAACGAGATTAGTAAAGCTGTTCAAAAAAATGTCGAAATTAGAGGATTATTTTCAGATTTTTGGATGAGCTGGTATGGTACGTGCAATACACTTTGACACTGTACCAAAGTATTCCTTCTTATTATAAAGCGATCCTGTAATTTAATTTACACAGTAAAACATATAATATAAAAATTAAATATATCATAATTAAAAATTAATATTTCGTGGCATATCCCTTGTTTTGTCTGATGTCTGAAAGAAGTTTTTATGCCAGCTAAATTCGATAGGTTCTCTATGGGGTTAAGGTGAACGATATTTTTTTTGTTCACAAACATTGTTTAATTGATTTGTGCCGTATGGTTTGGATCATTGTCCTATTAAAACCCTTATTGCAATAGCATAAACACATCAAAATTGTCTAGGGAACACATACAAATATGTTAATATTTTTGAGAAGATTTGAAAAAAGTTAATTATTGCAATTTTTTTACATTATTCGAATAAAATAACAATATAATTATTAACTTTTTTTTTGTAAATTATAATTTACTCATAATTTAGGGCCCAAATAAAAATAAAGAACAAAATCTCATTTATTACCGTTTATTAAAAAAAATTATAAATATAAAAATTTACCAAATACAAATTAAACTAGTAACCAGATAGGGTCCACCTCTATTATTAATAACACTTTGGCAACGCCTAGGCATACTTAAAATTAAATTATTAATTAATTCTTGGGGCAACTCCTCCCAAACATGTGTCACAGCAAGACGAAGCTATAGAGCGCTTTGAAAAAAGTCAAATCGTTGAAGAAGTTGCCTTTTTAACCAATCCCAAACATGTTCAATTGGATTAAGGTCCGGTGAGGTAGAGGGCCAGGGTAGAAGATTGATTTGATTTTCCTCAATAGCGATTCGTACAAGCCGTGCTAAATATGGAACAATTACAGGCAGTAGTATATTATCCCTATAACTTATTCCAGTCATTGTATTTTCCACAAAAATGAGGTTCGTTTTTCCGTCAAGTCTAATGCCACCCCAAAACATTAGTGATCCACCACGTTGCCTTACTACTTCCCGGGCATGACGCAAACGACTTTCATTTCCTTCCTCTCTCCAGACACGAATTCTACCAGAATCAGGATAAAATGAAAATCGAGACTCATCCGTAAAAAGAACTGTGGCCCATCTTTCTTGATTCCAATTAACTTAATCTTGCAACTCAATTTCCTAAAGTTAACCGAGGAACCCTTAGGGATCTTCTGGCATGAAGTCCCCTCTCATGCAAACGGTTTCTAATAGTTTGACCTGAAACCTCGACGTTATGCACTCGTGAGAGCTGCTGAACCAAAACAGAGGCTGTTACCGTGGGATTTCTTTGAGCTTGCAAAGTTATAAAACGGTCTTGGGCAGGTGTGGTAACTCGCGACGGGCCTTGATGCCGTTCTCTAACATCATTTGTCTCTCTATATCTTGTCCACAAACGGTTAATTACACTGGGAGATGTATCCAAAGCTCTTGCAACGTCTCTTTGACTTGTTCCTGCCTCAAGCATTCCGACTGCTCTTAGCATTTCTTCTCGAGTTAAATGTCGTCTTTCCATTTTTATTGAATAAAAACTAAATCACAATTGTTCGGTTGGAACCACAGAAAATGCGATATTGCGTTAGAATTTAAAAATTATAATCTGCGTTATTTCGACAAAATGTGCAAGTAGCAAAAAACGCTGTTCTGGCATGATTTTTTGTACCCAAATATTTATTTTACTTCGAAGTGTTCCTTAGACCATTTTGATGTGTATATTTCTCTTCTTATTATCAGTTAATATTTCTAGATATTTATACCATAGTCTCGTCAATTTTGGCAATTTAAATACTAGAAAAAAACTTCTACATTTCCGACTCAATGCTTAACTTAACGCCCAAAGTACACTTTAGATCAAGACTTTTATTTGTAAGATGTCTGACTCATAAAATACCATCCGAAGAAAATAAATTAAATTTACTTTCATAGAAAAATAACACTGCGATCCATCGTCCCTGTCGGAATGTTATATTGCAGCAATAATTCTTTTAATATATTACTTCTGTAATATTGTTACAACATTTACATTACAGTAATATTGCATTTAAAAATAGCAAGTCAATATTGCACATACATTGCAAAGTTAATAATACACATATGTAGTAATTGTAATATTGTTCCAAAATATTTCATTATTGTTGAAAATGCAATAAATCAGTGAAATGCTAATGTAATGTTGCATCTGTATTGCAAGCACACTATTGCTGTAATATTGTTTATATAAAATTCCAGCAATATTGCGTACATACTGTTAACTTTATTTGCACCTATGTTGCACCTGCAATACTTTTGCAATATTTAATAACCGTCACAAATGCGATATATGTCACTGAAATTCGATGTGTAATATTGCAGCCATATTGCTTATGCAAGATATTTAATGATTGATTAAATAGCTGATTAATTTTATAGGTATCTGCTAAATTTTGCAAACAAATGTTTATTAATATATATATGTTTTTATAGATGTATATATATTTATCAAACACAAATTTCTGTATGTTTTACTCTCTTATGATAAATAAATGACTTTATCCCAATATATAATATATTCTTTAACTTATTCATTACCTTTCATCAATAATATTATTAATAAGAATGGAATATTAATTTTGTTGTATTTTATCAATATTGCAAATTCAATATAAAATTAATATAAAATATAGCAGCAATATAAATAAAAGATATAAGTAATATTACGTGAGTATTACTACAATACAGCACATACATTAATGCAATATTGCAGATATGATATTCCTGCAATATAATTTGCCGACAGGGTTGTTTCTGACCAGGTCAAACATTCCCATGCAAAAAAACCAGTCTGGCTATCTAACTAATAAATAAGATGATTCGCCAGTTATGCTCGATATTGAATATAAATATATATGAAGCATACAAATTTGATAAGTCGATTACTAATTGAACTGTATGCTAGCAAATGGATCCCAATAAGGCAAACCAAAAAAGTGACAGTCAAAAGTGGGTTAAATAGTTTTGACTCTATAACCTCAAAATGTCAAAAAACAGTGCATATCTTAAATTTAGTTTGATTATTAGGTGTAAGTCCGCGCTAATGCTAGATGTATATAAAAATACAGGCGGTCCCATCAATTACACAGGTGAGATTTACTTGACAGACTATTTATTAGCTTCTTTGTTGTATTGATCACCGTCAACAATGTCAGATGTCAGTCCTGTCAAACGTCAACGCCGATGAAAATTCAACACATCCCAAATAATAGAGATGAATATTCTTAAATTATACACGTCGTACATGGAAGGTTTGTTCCCTTTTTATGTAGACGATATAATTGCGAAAATGCTTTTTTTTTAATCATTGAAGCTGATAAATAATACTGAGATTATTCTTGCAATATTCCAGATACCCCTGGAATATTATTTTTCTGAATATCATAGAAAAACACAACAAAGTTGTATTCTAATTATAAGCATTTTTTTCTTATTAAAGGAGTTTTTATTCCTAGGATGTCTGAATGCGTATGAAGGGTCCTAAATTAACTATTTCTCACGTACAAAGCTAAAACTATTTTGATTTAAAGATTTAAATATTAACCTTGCAAAATACTACGAAGTTTTAGATAACATTGTTAGCAAACATATCCTTAAAATTAAGATCAATAAGAGAGAATTTCTTTTATGGTTTTCTTAGCACACAATCAGCCTAATAATTAAAACTAAACTGAGGGCACTTAAAATGTGGAAACTATTACCAAAGGCAAGTCGATTATGACAACTTTTTAAATTTTAGCAAATTTGAAAAGTTAAATAACATAGAATAGAAATAATCTAAGAATTCTTATAACAGAGTAAGTATCAGACTTTCTTACATTGCAGTCTGAGGTATTGTGCCTTAAGTAAATTATTTATTAATCTAGAAAAAGGTCATTCTATACTATTTAGCAGAAAATTAATTCAAACGCACATTTATTCTACACCTTGACATATGATTTTAATTAATTCTTAATTCTTATTCTAATTTAGTGTTGATTTTTTATTATGTTCTCAAACTCACTACCATTTTTTTTTAATATACCGGGTGGTGCGTCGCTGAGCGGAAAACCCATGTAAATTTTAAGGGGGTTAATTATTGGCTTCCCTGTACATTTTATAGAAAAAAATGTAGTATAACTTTTTGAAGAGACCAATCTGGCAAACCCTTGTGCAAATGTATGCAAAAAGCAAATTTTCGGTTCAGGTAAAACCAAACGGGCACCAGTAAAATGAATATTGTCACTGACGTAAGGAAAAGTATCAATAAATAAAAAATAGCCATAATTAAGTGGCATTATGCGGTAAACAGTTTTAGAGCAGTATCTGAAATGTTTTCAGTTTATTTCCCCACCAAGCCCATTCCGTCCATTTCAACTATTAAACGTATTGTCAATAAGTTCGAGCCCAAAGGTAACGTAATAAATAATTGTAAATGTTCAACTCAGGATATCGAAAATAGAGCCGAAGAAAGAGAGAACAGAGATCTTAATATTCTACTGAGTGTGGAGGAAAACAAGATGGTTAGTACGAGGGTTCTTGGGCAAGAGGTAAATAAACATCATACAACGGTATTGCGCACTTTAAAAAAACACAAATATTCGTATAAATTCGAAAAACATCAAGAGCGGCAGGAATGAGATGAAGAGCGAAGAATGGCATTTTGTTTTGAAATGATGGAAAGAACAAATAATGATAGGAATTTTTTAAGAAATATTTGCTTTACCGCTGAATGTAAATTTACCCTCAACAATGAACCAAATGTTCAGAATTGCCGGTATTGGAGCCAAGAAAATGAACATCGCTTTGTTCATACTCGGAAAATATCCCCAAAAAAGAAATGTATTCGTGGGAATTATCGGACACTATATAATTGGACCCTTTTTTATGGACTATAACCTAACAGTTAAAACCTATTTGGACTTATTTCAAAATCAAATTGGACCCGCCTTGGAAGAAGTTGTTCAGGAAGATCAAATGATCTGGTACCAAATGGATCGTTGCCCGGCCCATAATGCCCGTATGATTAGAGAGTACTTGGAAAATGCTTTTAACGGCAATATTATTGGTCCACGGTACCGGCCAGGCAGATCACCTGATCTTTCACCGATTGACTTCTTTTTGTGGGGTCATTTAAAAAGTGTCAATTATAAAAGTGTAAAATTTGAGAATCTAAACCAGTTACAAAACGCTATTTCGTTAGAATGTAATAAAATTTTCCAATATCAACTTAGTATCTGTAATCTATTTTCGATCTTCTGAGTTAAACATTTACAATTATTTATTGCAATGTCTTTGGACTCGAACTTACTAACAACAGGTTTAATGGTTGAAATGGACCAGATAAGCTTGATGGGAAAATAAATTGAAAATATTTCAGATACTGCTATTGGTTTTTGTCTTTGTGCCTTTTATGTATTGCTGTAAGTAAATTATGTTTAATTACAGTTTGTTTTTTAGTCCAGGGGCTATACCATTTACCATTTACCTAGCATTTCTTTTAGTTGCATGGATCTAATACAATTCATGCATTTGTACTTGTACATTTATATATTTAATTGATTTTCTTGTAAGTGGGTATTTGTAACCTGTTGGAACAAATCTATTCAATGAATGTCCATTGGATATCACTTTTTGAATAAAGGGACTGTCCGATGGATATACATGTGGGGACACCATTTGTTGCTGGATTCCAATACCGGATATTGAGCGTTAGGGTTTTTGCTCGGCAGCAATAAATGGTGCGTATATCTCCTATTTAAAATTAAATATCTAAAGTACGCATATTTTTTAAAAGCAACAAAAACCTATCCAGTGGCGGATATTTTCTGGATACCAAGCCTAAATCCTATTGGATACCATATTGGACATCATTTTTGGATCAATTTTGAATGTACGATTATTTCATATATTGCTTTCATCTCTTGACCAACTTAATTTTTCTCTAATAAAAATAATATAAAAAAAAAAATTCATCACCCTGTCTAGAAAACTGTGCATTTCTGGAGTCATGTTTATTGAAATATCTCCGTCTATTTTTCGAACACCCTGTATATTGAACCGTTACAAATAAAGATTTAATAAAATTGGTATAATCATACTTTCAAGATCACTCAAAAAACCCAACTTTTCCCTCACACTTACACTGGAGATACTATACATCAGCGACACTATTGTTTCGAAATTTGACTATTTTTAGACTACACTCTTAACTCTAAATAAAAATCGGCATTATAGGTCGGTCACCTTCTAAGCCATAACAAGACTAAGCTATCGATGTAAAGCACTCAAAACAAACATTATTCCATAAAAGAGGGTTAATAAACAAATACCTGGACCCTTATTATTTAGGTCAAACAATTTAAGAGCCTTTAAGTCCAATGCGATATATACAAATTAAATTAAAATGTACTAACCAACTAAATCAACGAAACATTAATCTCCGGTTACCACTTAATGTTTGCACAACTAGAAAACGACATGAACTAATATCTAAAATATGTGGGTTGCATATTATTTATTTATTAAACGAATAATGCGTCGCTAAAATACGTTTTACATACCGCAACGACCTCGTACTCACTCGCCGTTAATTTAAAAATATTTGTTGTTTTTTCCGCTCAATCAATGGTTTGGGAATTTCGAAATTCCCGCCTAAGGTAAGGGGACGTTCCCATATTACGTCATCGCCACTGAGAAGAAGGAGGTGTCTTTTTCATTACACTTGACCTCACAAATAATATGTAACTAGGGGGAAGGGTCATGGAAATATTGATGTTGACAATTGACGAATAAAAAGAATGACTTTAACAAGTAATAGAAAATTACTTCCAGGCATTTGGAGGCTTTCAAGAATGAGAAGAATTACTTCAACTGTCTGGAATTAACAAAAAATTACTTCTAGGCTTCAAACAGTAAGAAAACTGTGGCTTAGACTGCCTGGAAGCTAAAATTAAATAATTTTCACCATGAAATGATCTCTCAGGTCTGTAAAGCTGACAAATACGTAAGAAAAGTATAATTCCATAATTATTTAGGATGTTATTATAAGGTGAGATGCGGTAGAAAGTGAAAAAATGAACTTTTTACCCACTTTTTGGCACATAAAGAGATCTGAGTCCCAAGGATCTTTGACGATCGCTATGAAATAACCTGTCACGTCTGTAAAGATCATAATTGCATAAGAAAAGTATAATTTCATAATGATCCAGGGTGTTACTGAAGGGTGAGATGCGGTAGAAAGTGCAAAAATGGACTTTTTACCCATTTTTTGGCACATAAACAGATCTGAGTCCCAAGAATCTTTGACGATCGCTATGAAATAACTTGCCACGTTTGTAAAGATCATAATTGAATAAGAAAAGTATAATTTCATAATGATCCAGGGTGTTACTGAAGGGTGAGATGCGGTAGAAAGTAAAAAAATGGCCTTTTTACCCATTTTTTGGCACATAAAGAGATCTGAGTCCCAAGGATCTTTGACGATCGCTATGAAATAACCTGTCACGTTTGTAAAGATCATAATTGCATAAGAAAAGTATAATTTTATAATGATCCAGGGTGTTACTAAAGGGAGAGATGCGGTAGAAAGTAAAAAAATGGACTTTTTACCCACTTTTTGGCACATTAACAGATCTGAGTCCCAAGGATCTTTGACGATCGCTATGAAATAACTTGTGACGTCTGTAAAGATCATAATTGCATAAGAAAAGTATAATTTCATAATGATCCAGGGTGTTACTGAAGGGTGAGATGCGGTAGAAAGTAAAAAAATGGCCTTTTTACCCATTTTTTGGCACATAAACAGATCTGAGTCCCAAGGATCTTTGACAATCGCTATGAAATAACCTGCCACGTTTGTAAAGATCATAATTGCATAAGAAAAGTATAATTTCATAATGATCCAGGGTGTAACTGAAGGGTGAGATGCGGTAGAAAGGGAAAATATGGACTTTTTACCCACTTTTTGGCACATAAACAGATCTGAGTCCCAAGAATCTTTGACGATCGCTATGAAATAACTTGCTACGTTTGTAAAGATCATAATTGCATAAGAAAAGTATAATTTCATAATGATCCAAGGTGTTACTGAAGGGTGAGATGGGGTAGAAAGTGAAAAAATGGACTTTTTACCCAGTTTTTGGCACATAAACCGATCTGAGTCCCAAGAATCTTTGACGATCCCTGTGAAATAAGCTGTCACGTTTGTAAATATGATAATTGCATAGGAAAAGTATAATTTCATAATGATCCAGGGTGTAACTGAAGGGTGAGATGCGGTAGAAAGGGAAAATATGGACTTTTTACACACTTTTTGGCACATAAACAGATCTGAGTCCCAAGGATCTTTGACGATCGCTATGAAATAACCTGTCACGTCTGTAAAGATCATAATTGCATAAGAAAAGTATAATTTCATAATGATCCAGGATGTTATTGTAGGGTGAGATGCGGTAGAAAGTGAAAAAATTGACTTTTGAACCACTTTTGGGCACATAAACAGATCTGAGTCTCAAGGATCTTTGACGATCCCTGTGAAATAAGCTGTCACGTTTGTAAATATGATAATTGCATAGGAAAAGTATAATTTCATAATGATCCAGGGTGTAACTGAAGGGTGAGATGCGGTAGAAAGGGAAAATATGGACTTTTTACCCACTTTTTGGCACATAAACAGATCTGAGTCTCAAGGATCTTTGATGATCGCTGTGAAATAACCTGTCACGTCTATAAAGATCATAATTGCATAAGAAAAGTATAATTTCATAATGATCCAGGATGTTATTGTAGAATGAGATGCGGTAGAAAGTGAAAAAATTGACTTTTGAACCACTTTTGGGCACATAAACAGATCTGAGTCTCAAGGATCTTTGACGATCGCTATGAAATAACCTGTCACGTTTGTAAAGATCATAATTGCATAAGAAAAGCATAATTTCATAATGATCCAGGGTGTTACTGAAGGGTGAGATGCGGTTGAAAGGGAAAATATGGACTTTTTACCCACTTTTTGGCACATAAACAGATCTGAGTCCCAAGGTTCTTTGACGATCGCTATGAAATAACCTGTCACGTTTGTAAAGATCATAATTGCATAAGAAAAGCATAATTTCATAATGATCCAGGGTGTTACTGAAGGGTGAGATGCGGTAGAAAGGGAAAAATATGGACTTTTTACCCACTTTTTGGCACATAAACAGATCTGAGTCCCAAGGATCTTTGAGGATCCCTGTGAAATAAGCTGTCACGTTTGTAAAGATGTTAATTGCATAAGAAAAGTCTAATTTCATAACGATTCAGGGTGTTACTGAAGAGTGAGATGCGGTAGAAAGTGAAAAAATGGACTTTTGACCCACTTTTTGGCACATAAACAGATCTGAGTCCCAAGGATCTTTGACGATCCCTGTGAAATAAGCTGTCACGTTTGGAAAGATGTTAATTGCATAAGAAAAGTCTAATTTCATAATGATTCACGGTGTTACTGAAGGGTGAGATGCAGTAGAAAATGAAAAAAATGACTTTTTACCCACTCTTTGGCACATAAACCGATCTGAGTCCCAAGAATCTTTGACGATCTCTGTGGAATAAGCTGTCACGTTTGTAAAGATCATAATTGCATTAGAAAAGTATAATTTCATAATGATCCAGGATAGTACTGTAGGGTAAGATGCAGTAGAAAATGAAAAAATTGACTTTTTACCCACTTTTTGGCACATAAACAGATCTGAGTCCCAAGGATCTTTGACGATCGCTGTGAAATAACCTGTCACATCTGTAAAGGTCATAATTGCATAAGAAAAGTATAATTTTATAATGATCCAGGGTGTTACTGAAGGGTGAGATGCGGTAGAAAGTGAAAAAATTGACTTTTGACCCACTTTTTGACACATAAACAGATCTGAGTCCCAAGGATCTTTGACGATCGCTATGAAATAACCTGTCACGTCTGTGAAGGTCATAATTGCATAAGAAAAGTATAATTTTATAATGATCCAGGGTGTTACTGAAGGGTGAGATGCGGTTGAAAGGGAAAATATGGACTTTTTACCCACTTTTTGGCACATAAACAGATCTGAGTCCCAAGGATCTTTGACGATCGCTGTGAAATAACCTGTCACGTCTGTAAAGATCATAATTGCATAAGAAAAATATAATTTCATAATGATCCAGTGTGTTACTGAAGGGTGAGATGCGGTAGAAAGTGAAAAAATGGACTTTTTACCAATTTTGTGGCACATAAACAGATCTGAGTCCCAAGAATCTTTGACGATCGCTATGAAATAACCTGTTACGTATATATAGATCATAAAACGTAAGAAAAGTATAACATAACATATAACAGAACATCACTTGCAGGTAGTTGATGCCTTTAAATAGTCAGAAAATTGTGACCTCAACTGCCTGGAAGTAAAAATTCACTAATTTTTAAAGTATGAAAATCTTAACAAGAGCAGAAAGAGTATCAAAAATCGACGACGTAATATTGGAACGTTAATTAAATGCATTAATTTTATTTTTATTAAAAAAGTTAAAATTTCTGTTCTTAGATTACCTTCTATTATATTGGTTTAAATGTCGATAGATAGGGCTTTGAAAATATTCCTTTGAATTGCTTAACCCTCGATTTAGAGCAGAACAACTGCACAATTTTTAACATCCCATACTTTTGACATTTAAACTGATTTCACACCTACCGTCACAATCGAGCAGCGGTAACGAAACGTTCCAGCTCCCATCCACACACTGGATCGTCCGATTTTTCGTTTGGGTATCAGGGAACACCAGGTCATTCCAGCAGGAGTAAACGGCAACGGAACCGTTTTCGTATAAAAGGTAAGCGGTGCTGGGAGGCAGGGGTGGAGCACACCCTAAGACACTGAAGTGAGCGAGAATCCCTCTGGTGGGGTTAACTTGCTTCCGGGATGTCAAGAGTATCTGGAAGAGAGTTTTCAAATATGTTCTTGACGTTTAGGCGCCATCTATGGCTGCTCACCTCTAACGATTCGGATATTGAGGTAACTTCGGAAGGCGGATGTTCCTGGGTGCAAGTTGAATATATCACTTGTTCGGTGTCTTTGATTTCTAAAGTGTCCTTGCAGTCTTCTTGGTTGTAAACTCTTGTATCTGTGATTAAAGGAGTTTAATAATATTTTTCGTGTCGAGTTTGGAAGTTTACCTACCAAATAAAGCTACATCTAACAGTCTTAGTAAGATTCTGCTGAAAGGGGGAGCCGTGATTCGCCAGCGACACCTTCGTTGACCCGCATAAAATCTCGGATAACCCGGATTCCGTATGAAACCGGATGTACGATTATCGTTTATATGGATTTCGGAGTTGCAGTAAGGATATACTCGGTCTTCTAAAAGAATTCAAGAATGCGATTAATCTCATTTCCGCTTGCAAGTTTGGCTAGATCACATGCTATAATTTGGACAAACAGTTTTTGACATACTACTAGTTGTTTTTTGTTAACTCGCACATAGCATCAGACGTGCTTAAATCTTGTTCAAACCCATATTGGCTAGGTGGGGTATATTATTGGAACCTAAAAAGTAAACCAAATAGATTTTAAGGTATTTTTCAAAATATTATTGCGATATTAGAAATTACACTTATTGGTCTATAGTGATTTAAGACTTCCCTATCTCCTGCCTGCATATACTGGGTTACTATATTTACCGAAATTCGGGAACACACTTTTATCGTCAACGTCAAAAACACTAAACTAACTTGCCTTACTGTCGTTTAATTGTTTCCAAGGTAAAAACTTACTAAACAAATAAAACTGAATGAATTGTCATGAAGCGCGTCCTTTTTAAAACCCGATGGAACAGTTTCGAAATATTTAGAATTATCTTCATGGTTTTTGCCGAAAGAGACCAATAATTTTAGGAGAATACTGACCCATTTTGGACCCCAAATTAGGGCCCCATTTTGGGCTCTCAAACAAGATGAACTACTTAAAAACTAAACACTATAGATAAAAATAATAAACCAAACGTAAGTACCCTGCGAATCAACTTTAAATACAGAATACTAATAAAAATAGTACAAAAACTAGGAGAATAATTTACGTATTTACATTTTCATAATATATAGTTTCTTTAAATTCATGGGGTACTCTACCAGACTTAAATATTAGGTTAACAGTTTATTCAAGAATTTTTTTAAAAAATATATGAAGACCTTTATGTACTTTACTTATTATAAATTCTATTTACATTATATTACTGTAAAAAAATTATGAAATGATTCTCAGTGGTTTCTAAGTTATACCCAAAAATGTCCAATAATTCTTAAAAATGTTGATTTTGACACCCTTTATTGGGAAGAAATCCTTTTTAAGACATTTCAGTTATTTCTCAAAATATTCCTAACAATAGTGAGAATTTCCTTTGACAATTGTCAAAAAATTAAGGCCCAACCAAAGCTACCTAACTTTTGAAATTTTTACCCTAGAATAACGTTTTTACCCTAAAATCCATTCTCGAGAACTTCATTATATTACTGTGAAAGAATTATGAAATTATTCTCAGTGGTTCCCAAGTTATACCCAAAAATGTCCAATAATGCTTAAAAATCGTGATTTTGCAATTAGAGTTGCAAAAACTGAAATCTGGCGGCTCTTGTTCCTTGAGGGAAAAATTGCCTCTAACCCAGAGAGTTTTTGAGGTAAAAGAAACCTTTTGGTATGAAATTATTGGAAAATAAATATCCTTTTTTAGTCAAAAAACCTTTTTAAGACGTTTCAATTATTTCTCAAAATATTCTTAACAATAGTAAGAATTTCCTTTGAAAATTTGCAAAAAAATAAGCCCTAAACAAAACCACTCTAACTCTTGATATTTTTACTCTACAACAACGTTTTTACCTTAAAATCCATCCTCGGGAACTGCATTAAATTATTGTCAAAGAATTATGAAAATATTCCCAGTGGTTCCAAAGTTATACCCAAAAATGTCCAATAATGTTTAAAAATATTGATGTTACAATTCAAGTTATAAGTATATAAATAGTTAACTAAAATTATTTACTTAATATAAATTCTATCAGGTTCTGATGAACAGTTATTCTTTAAATTACTTACTATTTCACTTTCATTAACAGGAATTACTAGGTTAATGTGTGGGGTGGGTAGAGGGGACAAGGGTAGTTTTGTTAAAGATGGTTTTTGTCTTCTACAAAAAAAAACATTTTTTAAAAACATTATCCTTACACCCTCCACCCACCCAACACACTTTACCAGTAAGAAATTGTTCTACAAAATCACTGTTTACTTAAACTGTTTCAAAAACAGTGATTTTGCAAAAGAATTTCTTACTGGTAACGTGTGTGGGGTGGGTGGGGGGTGTAAGGATAATGTTTTTAAAAAATGCTTTTTTCTTGTAAAAAAAAAATTATTTTCTAACAAAACTACCCTTGCTCCCCCCCACCCACCCCACACACTTTACCAGGGTAGTTTTGTAAAAAATGGTTTTGGTCTTTAACAAAAAAAAGCATTTTTCAAAAACATTATTCTTGCACCCTCCCCCCACCCCACACACTTTACCAGTAAGAAATTCTTGTACAAAATCACTGTTTTTCAAATTAGTATACATTAACAAGTGTTTTTGTACTAAATATTTATATATAATATATATATACAGGGTGTTCCGTTGATCATGTTACAAACTTCTAGAGCAGATAGAAAATGTCAAAAGAAAAACAAAAGTTCATATAAACATGGGTCCGGAAAAGCTTCCTCAGAGAGCTAGAGCTCTTTGAAAATAACCTTTAAAAACTAGTTTTTTCTTAATAGCTTCGGAGCTACTTTAGCTACCGCAACCAATTTTGGGAGGTAAATTCTTGTTAGTATGTTTATTCTTTTGAACCTACTAAATAAAAAAAATATTTGCCAGGGGCTTCAGAATCAGGGGGGTATTTGGTCAATTTAGCGCCATTTCTTTAAGACTTTAATTTTTGCCCGTTTGGGCATTAGAATATGATGTTCCTATGCTTTTGACATAAAAAGGTGCTCTTAGTAAAAGTCGGTAAATGGTAAATATCACCGTTTTTGTGAAAATTGACGAAAAGCAAGTTATGAGATACAAAAATGAATTACCTACCTATTATTATTAATAAACAATTAAAAAAAAATCTGGCGTAAATAAAAAATAAATGTTTAAAAAAAGTTAAGGTAGCCACTTTATTAAATTGGTACTCAAATTAATTAACTGTCACTTTAATTACCTTGAGGCATAAAATGCTTAAATGATTTTAAGTGTAATAAAAAACCAACAAATTAACAATTTTAGAAACGTAAACAAATTTTATTAAAGATTGGTATTACAAAAATAAACTTAAAGTTTTAATTGCTCAAAATGCCGGCCGCCACGATCGATACATTTATTGTATCTACGCACCATATTAAGGTTGACAAGGTTAAAAATATCAGGCGTGGTTTGGATTACTTCAGCAGCTGCGGAAATTCTGGCCACCAGGTCTTCTTCTGACTCGACTGGAGTTTCATATATGAGACTTTGCATATCCCCCAAAGAAAAAAATCTAAGGGTGTCAAATCTGGTGAGCGCGCTGGCCAGGTAACAGGGCCTCCGCGGCCAATCCAGTGCCTTCCAAAATTTTCATCTATAAACTCGCGGACAATAAGTGAAAAATGAGCTGGCGCTCCATCGTGTTGCAGCCATAAGTTCTGTCGTATATTTAAGGGCAGATCATCTAATAGTTCTGGCAGTACATTTCTTAAAAAATTTAAATAAATATTTCCCGTTAAACGAGGAGGCAACATAATTGGACCAATTAAGCGTTCTCCAACAATGCCGGCCCACATATTGACCGAAAACTTATGTTGATAGCTCCTAAAATGAATACCATGAAGGTTTTCCTTACTCCACACATGATTATTCTTAGAATTAAAAATGCCTTCTTTTGTAAATAAAGCCTCGTCAGTAAAAAGGACATATTTTGGAAATTGAGGTTCTTCTGTACACCGGTCAAGAAACCACTGGCAAAAATTCACGCGGGGCATAAAATCATTGGGTCCTAATGATTGCACCTTTTGCAGGTGGTAAGGCCGAAGAAGCTGTTCATTAACAACGTTCCATACCCTAACATGATTTACATGCATCGCATCAGCTACTTCTCGAGTACTCGAGTACTGATGGGTTATCTTCAAATCGCTGAAGCACTTCTTCCTCAAAATCCGGGATTCGGATGTTCCTTTGCGCGCCATTATCTTGGCGTTTTATTTTAACTAGTCTCCCTGAGCCGTTGATTGACCCTTTCAAAAAGTGTGGGAGCTGGGATTCGCCTTTCGGGAAACCGCTCTTCATATAGTCGAGAAGCAGCTCTACCATTACATCGAACTTCCCCATAAATTAAAAGCATATCGGCGTATTCAGCAAAAGTGTAATCTTCTATTACTTAACCGTAATAAAAAGGGAATTAATATCATGTAAAAAATACTGACAGTGGCAATGAATTAGCATTATTATTATTATTAAAATAATTAATTCAGGTGCTGTATCTTAGTTTGGTTTTAGTCAATTTCCACAAAAACGGTGATATTTACCGACTTTTACTAAGAGCACCTTTTTTATGTAAAAAGCATAGGAACATCATAATCTAATGCCCAAACGGGCAGAAATTAAATTCTTCTAATTAAAGTCTGCCCTAGAAGTTTGAAACATGATCAACGGAACACCCTGTATATTAAATTATATCATATACAGGGTTACTGGTAATTCGATACATTCCTTTGGAGATGTGATAGGGGAGGGGGTAAGAAGTAAATTGAACCCTAATATGTATTATGCAAAAGTTGATAGTTTTCGACATATTTAATTTTTTCTGTTTTTCTTCAAAATGTAGACCTTAGTGGTTTAAAAGGCAGTTTCCAGAAAATCCGCTGTATATTTTTTTAACTTTTTAGGCAAAATACATGCTCAACACAATAGTGTTACGTTTGTAATGGCAAAAGTCCCGCAAATAGTTGTAACCATAGGTAAATTCTCGATGCAAAGTGTAATTTTTTTTTCTTAAATAAAATATTACACTTTCTAGTGGATATTTTTTGAAAAAAAAATTATGCTACATTCTTAAAAATTTACATAAAACTTTCTTATTATCTAAGCTAACTCATAGGCTATAAATGCTACCAAAAATTTTAACAGAATTTTGTATTTTTATTATTAATTGTAAGAACGCACTTGAAAAATGCCAAGTGGTATTTACTTCTATGGTATTTAAGTACTATAGCAACAATTTGTTTTTTTAATTTTATTGTTAAACATTTGATGTGTAGATAGTCTGACAGCAATAATTGTTGTGGAAAGTAGTTAAATTACGAGTTTCGAGTTTATTTTTCTCGTGTTTATTTTCACAGAAGGTATTCTATTGGTTTCTGCGCTATGGCCACGTTTACTAACGCTGAATATGCAGATATTATGTTTGTTTATGGGTTTTGCAATGATAATGCCGCGGAGTCTCGCCGAGAATACCAACGTCGCTTTCCGAACCGCCGCATTCCAAATGTCCGTGTTTTCGCTTCGACCTACCGAGCTATCGCTGAAACTGGATCCGTAAAACCAAGAAGAGGTGACGCTGGCGCTCCTCGCGTATATCGAGCAAAAGATGAGGAGGAAATATTAAGACATTTTGAAGACGATCCAACCACATCCACTAATGCCATAGCGCAGCAAACAGGATCATCGCAATGGAAAGTTTGGTCCACGATTCGGCAAATGGGAAGCCATCCTTACCATTATACGCCTGTCCAAGGATTGGAAGAAGGGGACCCGATAAGAAGGGTAGAATTCTGCAGATTTATTATAAATTCTGATGCAGACAATAGAACTTTTTTAACCGACATTTTGTGGACGGACGAGTCAAAGTTTAGTCATGAGGGCATTACAAATTTTCATAACCTTCATTTTTTGGCCGAAGAAAATCCCCGTTTAACAAGAGAAACCAGTTTTCAAAGAAAGTTTTCTGTAAATGTGTGGATGGGACTTATTGGCCGGGATGTAATAGGACCACATTTTTTCCCAGACCATTTAAACGGGGATATTTATGAACATTTTTTACGACATGACCTACAAGATCTTTTTGACGATATTCCTCTCGCCGTTAGAGGACGAATGATATTTCAACATGACGGCTGTCCAGCTCATTTTCGGCGGTCAGTTCGGCAGTTCCTGGATGAACGTTTCCCGAATCGTTGGATTGGTAGGTCAGGTCCAATAGCTTGGCCAGCACGAAGCCCTGACTTAACCCCGCTTGATTATAGCATATGGGGTCAAATGAAAGCACTGGTTTATGCAACCCCAATAATTACCCGGGAAGATCTTATCCAAAGAATAACCAACGCTGCCCAGTAGATCAGGAATACCATAACAACTAGAACAACAAAGACTGAAATGAGAAGGCGCTGCCGAGCCTATATTCGCAATAGAGGCTCTCATTTTGAACAAGATTTGTGAAGGTAAATACTGACAAATGCGTTACTTTACAATTTATAATAAAAATACAAAACCATGTCACCTAACTTTTAAGCATTTGTATCCTGTGAGCTAGCTTAGGTAATAAGAAAGTTTTAAGGAAATTTTGAAGAATGTAGCATAATTTTTTTTCAAAAAATATCCACTAGAAAGTGTAGTATTTTATTTAAGAAAAAAAAATTACACTTTGCATCGAGAATTTACCTATGGTTACAACTATTTGCGGGACTTTTGCCATTACAAACGTAACACTATTGTGTTGAGCATGTATTTTGCCTAAAAAGTTAAAAAAATATACAGCGGATTTTCTGGAAACTGCCTTTTAAACCACTAAGGTCTACATTTTGAAGAAAAACAGAAAAAATTAAATATGTCGAAAACTATCAACTTTTGCATAATACATATTAGTGTTCAATTTACTTCTTACCCCCTCCCCTATCACATCTCCAAAGGAATGTATCGAATTACCAGTAACCCTGTATAAATAAAGTGTGTTATTATGCAGGAAATCCAACCTCAGGAATCTTATAATTATTTTCTGTAACCCTATAATTTATCGTTGTTTTTTAGAATATTCTAAAAAACAGTGATTTTGCAAAAGAGTTTCTTACTGGTAAAGTGTGTGGGGTGGGTGGGGGGTGCAAGGATAATGTTTTTGAAAAATGTTTTTTTTTTGTAAAAGACAGAAACCATTTTTTAACAAAACTACCCTTGACCCCCCACCCACCCCACTCAGTTTACCAGTATAAAATTCGTCTGTAAAATCACTGTTTTTCAAATAAATATACGTGAACAAGTGTTTTTGTATCAAATATTTATATATAATATATAATATATATAAAATTATATTAAATTTAAATAAGGTGTGTTATTATGCAGGAAATCGAACCTCAGGAATCCTATAATCAATATCGGTAATCCTATATTTCAACAATGTTTTTTTCGAACATTCTGAAAAACAGTGATCTTGCAGAAAAATTTATTACTGGGTAAATGTGTGGGGTGGGTGAGGGGCAAGGGTAGTCCTGTTAAAAAATAATGTTTATTTTCTACAAGAAAAAGCATTTTTCAAAAACATTATCCTTACACCCCCCACCCACCCCACACACTTTACCAGCAAAAAAATTCTTTTACAAAATCCCTGTTTTTACAAGAGTTTTCTAAAAAATAAATATGAATTATAGAATTACAGAAATTAATTATACGAGAGAAGAATTGAAGATTTGACTCTTAACTCAATCGAAAGATTTAAACAAACCAAGGCGCATGTGCAAAAACCCACCTTGCCTCTAACATCCAACAAGAGGCAACTTTTAACTGCAAATATCTTCAAAACCGTTTAACCAAAATATACCATGTGACCCCCGAAACTTTTTGGAATTATAAGCAGATTTAAAAAATCCAATAATATTTAAGGGGTGCCACGCATTTACCATCTATTTGCATCATCAACCGGAGGTGGCGCCCTCTTGTAAACATTTCAAATGCAAACTACTTAATTCTATTCCAATCATACAAATAATATACATTGACTTACTTGTGGCACAAGCGTATTGAATAGTGAGATTTCCCTCGCCCCAGGTGTCACCCCCGAAGCTGTCATTTGTCAAAATGAAAGTGCAGTAGCTTAGGCCCGAACACCTTGAAAATTTCACAAATAAATTGAATCGTATAATACATGCCCATTGTCACGAGAAACCCATATAGAGGTTCACCCTCACCCCCCTATATAGTGTGTGACACACTTCTGGGGTGAGTTTGTATACTTTTAAATTGATGTGTTTCTTATGAGAAATTATTATAATTCTTACCGCTTATTCACCGCATCCCGGGGATAGTCGAGTGGAAAGGGCGCGAAAGGGTTTTCGACCGAATTTTCCCGCTCGAAGTTCACATCCAATATGGCGATAATCGAGTCCAGTTGACGGCAGGTTAGGGTTAATTGACAGGATTCACAAGCTGAGACTTCTACTTTTTCTAGAAAAGAAATACTTATGTTATTTTGTGCAAAACATGGTCACGGCAGCCATTTTGTTTATATGACTGACAATTTTTTGTTAAAAGTTCAGGGTTTAATTGCTTTTTTAGGTTAGTTTGAGGCAAATAGTATGATAAGGCATGTTGAAGGTTCTTTGAGGCTTAAAGGTTAACTTAAATATTTATTTTTAAACTGCAAAATGACCGACAAACCCAATTGTCAACGCAGCCGCCATGTTGGATTTGAAAACGTCAAAAATTAGATGTTTTAATCGAGTTTTAATGCTATTTTGAGAGGGCATAAGTATTATATGAGTACATTGGAAGGTTCTTTGAAGGTTAGGCCTTATTTAAAGCCTTTACTGATAATAATCTGCCCAGTTGTTCATAATTTAAATTAATTAAGTGTCTCGCAGCATTGTAGCACTGGAATATGACCAACAAGGGTAAGTGTTAACATGGCCGCCTTCATTGTTTCTCAAATGTCAAAATTTTATTATTTTTTATGAAGCTTTAACGCATCAGTCTTGTTCTGTATGGGTATTATAACAGCATAAAGTTCATTTAAGTCATTATTTATAATTAATCTCCTTACTTACAAGTAATTTCAATTAAAAAACCGACCGCCGAGAAGGCCGAGAAGCACCACTGTCAACAAAGCCGCCATGATGGATGTAGAAACGTCAAAAATTAGAATATTTAATTGGGTTTTAATGCTATTTTGAGAGTACGTATGTAGTATATGAGCGTATTGGAAGGTTTTATGAAGGTTAAGCCTTATTTTAAGTCATTTATCGGCCGACAAGGTCAGGTGTGAACCCGACCACCTTGATTGTTACTCAAACTTTAAATTTTTTTTAAATTTTAATGTAGTCTTAAGGCAATTTTGCCCCCTATGGGTGTCATAAAAGCATAGTGAACAGTTGCCTGAACATTAAGGCATTATTTTTAATAATCACGTATAAGTCATTTAAAACATATAAATATCACGTTGTCTTATAAAAACATTCAAAATGGCCGACAAACGCAACCTTCGACGCAGCCGCCATGATGGATTTGGAAACGTCAAAAATTAGAATATTTAATTGGGTTTTAATGCTATTTTGAGAGTACGTATGTAGTATATGAGCGTATTGGAAGGTTTTATGAAGGTTAAGCCTTATTTTAAGTCATTTATCGGCCGACAAGGTCAGGTGTGAACCCGACCACCTTGATTGTTACTCAAACTTTAAATTTTTTTTTAATTTTAATGTAGTTTTAAGGCAATTTTGCCCCCTATGGGTGTCATAAAAGCATAGTGAACAGTTGCCTGAACCTTAAGTCATTACTTTTAATAATCACATATAAGTAATTTAAAACTTATAAATATCACGTTGTCTTATAAAAACATTCAAAATGGCCGACAAACGCAACCTTCAACGCAGCCGCCATGATGGACTTGGAAACGTCAAAAATTAGAATTTTTAGTCGGGTTTTAATGGTATTTGGGAGCACATACGTAGTATACGGGATTATTAGAAGCCCTAAGGATTCATTTAAATATTCATTTTTAATGCTCTAAAGAGCTATTGACTAATTATATTAAAATAAGGATAGGCGCCTTATTGTATTCGAACATGGCCTATCAGCGTATATCGGAGCCACCTAAATGAATATGTCAAAAATTCGACTTCTTTACTCAGCTTTTAATGCTATTTTGAGAGTACGTTCGTAGATAATGAACATATTGGAAGGTTGTTCGAACGTTAAGCCTTATTTTAAGTCATTATTTACGACAATCTGTCCAGTTTTTGATAATTAAAATTGACAAGTCTCGCGGTATTGTTGCACTAGAAAATGGCCGGCAAGATCAGGTTTCCACCCGGTCGCCTTGATTGTTACTCAAACGTCAAAATTTGATTATTTTTTAATGGAGTTTTACGGCAATTTTTTACCTTTTATGGGTGTCATAAAAGCGTAATGAACAGTTGCCTGAACCCTCATCATTATTTTTAATACTCGCCGCCTTATTACAAAATGCAAAATGGCCAACAAGCGTAATTTTTAACGCAGACGCCATGATGGATTTGGAAACGTCAAAAGTTTACATTTTAAGAATTTTTAATATATAATATTGGAAGGGTTACCGGTTAATTTAAATATCTATTTTTAATACTCTAAGGAGCTATCGCTTAATTATATTAAAATATTGCCTATTGCGTTCAAACATGGCCGACCAGCGTATATCACAGCCGCCGAATCACAGAACCGATATTTTTCTGATATCATTATAATCTGTCCAATTGTTCATAATTTAAATTAGCATAATTTCTCGCAGTTTTGATACATGGCGGACAAGGACAGATGTCGACCCGGCCATCTTGATTGTTACTCAAAGATCAAAATTTGATTAGTTTTAACGGAATTTCAGCCATACGGGAATCATAAAAGCATAGTAGACCGTTCTTTTAAGTAATTTTTTGTCATAATCTCTCCACTTATAAGTAATTTAAATTAAAAACTATCTATCCGCCTTATGGAAATTTCAAAATGGTCTACAAGCGCAGTTGTCAACATAGCCGCCATGATGGATTTCTAGACGTCAAAAATTAGGTTTTTTAATTGTCTTTTAATGCTATTTTGAGCTTACGTACATAGTATTTGAGCATATTAGAGGGTTCTTTGAAGCTTATGCCTTATTTTAAGTCATTATTTGTTGTAATCTGTTCAGACATTCATCAATAATTTAAATTAAAAAGATCTCGCTGTTTTGATGGAATGAACATGGCCGACAAGCGTAATTGTCAAAACGGCCGCCATGATGGATGTGAAAACGTCAAAAATTATAATTTTTAAAGAGCTATTTCTATAATTCGCACGTAGCATATCAAAATTTCTGAGGGTTTTTGAGGGAAACCTAAACATTACATTAAGTACATACATATTTTCAATAAAAATAGACATGTCGGCCATATTAGTTTATCTTAAAGTCATCAAGGTCAAAAGTGGGGCATTTAATACCGCACCGTTGCCATTGTTGCCAAAATTGAATATTTATATTTCATTGCCTGAATCAGCTTATTGAATATATACATACTATATAGAATATTTTTTTACCTATGTATCCAGAATGAATATTAGACACTTGCACTAACAAATAACCCACTATAATCCAAAAAACCATTTCCTAAATAAAGATTCGTCACTTTTCACCGTTCCTGTCCATCTATTCTTGGTTTTTTCAGGAACATACGGTACACCACTCTCAACTCGAATAAATAGCATTTAACTTAAAGATGCCTTTTAGTTATTTTAAAGTTGTTTATGCAATCCGCGTAATTTGTGTATTTTTCATGAGCTTCAACCGGGTTTGTTTTCTTTACTCGATGGGTTTTCGCTTCGGAAATATTAATTGAAACCGTCGAGACATTTGGATTGCGATTAAAAAACGAACGTTTTGTGTCATAAGATACTTCCTTAATAAGGGATCTAATAATAAACTCGGATCCCCTTTTAATGCGCACACTTAAACCACGTAACGGATCAGGTATATCCTTAAAAAAAAAAGAAAAGAAACCACGATGTGAAACCCCGATGAAGAAGTTTGGTTAGTGTGTTTTTCCCGGATCGGTTCTATATATTACTAACGTGGATTTCCACAGGCAGGCGCCCTAATTTTCGATCCCCCACCGGATTTTATGTACACCCTCGCAAATCAATTGTTCAGGGGGTGCACGGTTATGGACCCTAATACTAGTTTTTATGGCCAAAGATAAAATGAATAGAATCTCTTTTTATACATTCATTATTAGACATTTTCAGAAAAACATGCATTTTTAGGCAGCATGCAAGGCTACACAATTAACTTGAACATTTTTTTGAAGATTTCCATTTAATACCATTACCTGCATGGGAGACGTTAATATTGACATATAAACCCAACCATTAAATCGTATTTAATGTCGATTTGTGAACCTTTTAATTCAAACTGAATAATAGAAACAGTTTCGGACCTTTCCTACTCTGTTGCTAATATGGTAGTCACTTTTTTGATAACAAAAAATACGGAATCTACAGGTCTCGACTTGTAGATCAAAAAGCGCATAATAGATTTCTTTTTAAATAGAGATTTTTCCACAACAAAAAAATAAAAACGCTCTTTTTCTATTTTTTTTGCATTGCATCTGTAGTAAACAAATATATTACTGTGTTACAGTTTATTTTCGTCAGATGCATAAAGAATAAGAAAATAAAATGAATCTAAAATGTTTGCGAAAGCATAGCTCGATTATAGAACTTTAAGAGGCCATTTCTAAGTTATTCTGGTGCTAAAATTATTAAAATAAACAGTTATCAGTATTAAATTAGTAATTTAAATTATATTAAACAGTATTAATTTTATTTTTGATATCAATAATTTTCAACCCTTATGATGAAACTCAAATTATTAATCATAACATTAATTTTTTTTTAATTGTTTTGATTTCACTAATGTCAGAAGTCATATCCTAGCCAATAAGATCCCAGCTCATTCTCCTATATCCCTACTAAAACCATTTCTGGCGCGAAAATCTTTGACCTCTAGGAGTCTTGAAGAACAAGCCTTTGAAGAAGGTTGTTTCTTGGTATTTTTGCCGATTTTACTCCAATGAAAAGTTGAAAACTTACCTTTTGGGTATTTTAGTTTGTGGATACTAAATGCCATACTGCAATAGTGCAGGATTATAAGTGGTGTAGTTAAATCCCAACTTTTTCAAGGTTCTTTGTTTAAGTGTCCAGTTTTGTGTTCCCGAGAAAAAACCAATTCCATTGGTAAGTCCTAATATTTTGATTTGGCATCTTGGTTTATGCTAATCTACATATTACACATGTAATTTTATATAAGTAGACTCACGCATACTTTTTAAGTTTAACCATCAATGCTTATATCTACTTACTCTATTGGCGATTCCTCAATCTGGGTATTCTTCCACTTTCAGGCTTTTTTTTTATCCCCCGGTATGGTCTTTATCCACCATTGTAAGACGTAGAAATCTCCACTCATCTACTCCAATAACGTCCACAACATCTACATTGACATTCACTGTTAAACCGATCCACCCAGGTCCCCCATCGCAATCATGCAGCCCTTTTGGAGCCAGGTTTGATCAATGTTTGTGACGTTTAGTCCAAAACCAAAAAACCAAAGTCCTGTCAACATTCATTAGCTTTACTGTAGTATATTAGATTAAATACTAACCTCAAAATTACATTGTTACCACTCTCATCATTAGATTTTACTACCACACCATTGTTTTGAATAGTTTCATAATAACTATAAATAGTATATAAATAGTAATAGTATATATAATACTTATAGGTACATATTAGTTATTTTATTGAAATAGACCGTATAGATCTTGTAAACTGGATAAATAGGCCTATTTCGAAGGTACTCATGTGAACTTTTAGTCCCAAACAACATAATATAAGATTTTAGTCTTGATATAAACACTATATTTAGGAAAGATAACATAACTTGTTCTTAAAATAATAAGTCTGATTATTAATTTTTCTTTTAATATAGATTCACTTAAAACTGTCTGTTCTTCCTTGTGAGATTTTCTTTCAGGTTTATAGGTCCTATAGTGCTTTTAGTAATTTCCTGTTTTCTTGGTCATCGGGATTTTCTTATCCATCTGGGATAAAACAGGTGGCGCTTATATTTTATTGATCTCTTGTTGAATCCACGCCACTCTACCAAAGTGGTTAGTGCTAGTCGGCTTCCCTTTGAGAAGATCCCCTGAGCTGTCTCTATAGCCTAAGTAAGTCTCCCTCCTTCCATTGGTTCCCTTGTACCCGCTTTCTAGCCCTCACTCCCCATATCTTTACTCTCCTTTTTCGTTCCTGTTATTCCCCATCCCTCCATTCAAATTTCATTCAATCCAAGTATAATTAAAGCAATATTAAAGTAATAAATTGTTAATAATTAATTATAATTAAATAATTCTTTATTTTTTTATTTTTTAAATTTTTTTTTATTTAACAACTGATCTTTCGCTAACGATAAACCGCTTCCGAAAATGCATGAAATTAAAGCTCCAGAATATTATTTAAAAATAGAACAATGCATTTAGTATGAATTTTGGATTTGTTATAGGTTTTTTTTTGTATATTCTCTTTTTCATTTTTTTTATGTAAAAATGTTTTAAATGTGTTTCCTCGATTTTTGTGCATTATTTATTTATTTTTCTTTGGTTGCTTACTATTATATACTTTTTTTTGGATAATTTATTCTACTTTATAGCCTACAACAGCCCTCAACTGCGTTGAGAAGCTGTAATTATGCCTTTTAATCGGCATTTTATCTGTCATTTTTTGTTATAATGATGATTTTTTTACAGCTTTGTAAACCTATGTATATGTGTATTAATAAACATTATTATTAAATACAATATAAGGCACTTTTTCCAATATAATTATTCACTTACTCCAGCTGTTTCTGGACAAACAAAATATCTTTTTCCACTGTATGAAAAATTATATTAAAGTGTCTTTCTCTGATAACTCAATATACCCAAAATTTCAACTTATATTTTTTTAAAACCTGATTTTGAGAAAAAAGTCTTGAAAACATCTTGTCGGACTTGCATTGTCTTATTTATTTAATGTAACACGACGTTTCGGTTAGTAAGTATCTCCAACCGTTATCAAGTATAAACTGACAGCATTTTTTTTTTTTTTTTGGTAAGGTTAGGGAATGCTCTTTTACGCACACCCAGCTTGAGCTGGGTAGTGTGGGACTCTCCTAGATAGGAATACCCACTAAACCACTCACCAAGCAAGGTTTGACCTCTCACCTCCACTGACTGCCCGGTTACGGGTCGGAAAACCTGCTTAACCGGAACCTCTATGTTCGGTTGCCTCTTGCTCTTTTCTAGAAGAGCGCCTCTTTTCAGAGTGCTGTCTCTTCCCTGTATCTCCGTATTTCTACGGCAGGGCTCGTAGTTCTTCAATCATTTCTGGGATGCTTGTAAACAAATCCCTGGGTCTTTTATAATAGACCCGTCTTTGTCTTTCTACTGCTGGATCGTAGTTTGTTAGGTGTTGCAGATCTTGGCATGGATAATTTCTTAGTTTTTCATAGAATTTTTGGGCCTTGTTGAGTATAAATTGGGGGATCGAAGTCCAATTTATGTCTCGATGTATATCAATGTTCCTAATAAACCAAGGTGCATTTAGGGTGGTCCTAATGCACTGGTTTTCTGCGGATGAAAGTCTCTTGATGTTGGTTTTGGACGCATACCCCCACACCGTTGAGGCATACGTCAGCTGAGCTCTCATAACTGCTTTTATTATAAGCAGCTTTGTTTCTTGTCGCATCTCGCTCTTCCTTCCTAGGATAGGATAGAGTTGTGTCATTGCTTTCTTGCACTTTGCTATGTTGGCAGCAATGTGATCTCCCCAGTTCAACCTCTTGTGGAGGTTTATTCCGAGGTATTTCACATTGTCCTGCCATTCTAATTCGGTGTCTTCAAGTGTCAAGTTGCCTTGATATGGGATGCGTCTCTTTTGGAAAATGATCGCTTGAGTTTTGGCAGGGTTGATCTTGATTTTGTTGTCAGAGCACCACTTGGCAATTTGGTTCAAGTTGCCCTGTAGCGCTCTGCCAACAACCGCTAAGTTGCGACTCCTGGCCAAAATAGCAGTGTCATCTGCAAAAAGGGCTGTCTTGATATTTGGTGAAGTTGGTAAATCACTTGTATATATATTATATAGAATGGGGCCTAGGACTGAGCCTTGCGGTACTCCCGCTTCTATCGTCTTGATTTGGGATGTCACGTTGCGTACTCTAACGTGGAAGGATCTGCCGTGTAGGTAGCTGTGAATAAGTTTAATTGTCTTAATTGGGAAATTTAGTCTCTTCATCTTATGTAATAATGACAGCAAACTACTATTCTATAGGCTTATATACTAGATGTGTGCAGCGATGTGGAAAGGAAAGTCATCCGTGAAAAGAGTTCGGGGGAGGACACGCCTCTCTCTAGATCCTACACTGTCCTGAGAGTAGAGGCTTCCAGATGTTGGGTATATCGACGCTTGGCTGGCTGAAGATCCTCTGATTCTGTGAAATGAAAGCTGCCTCTACGAACTTCCTCCTCCGCCAGTGCTGTTCCTTGTGCAGAATCTTGGCTTCTGACCAATGGATATTGTGTCCATTATGCCACGCGTGCTCTGCTATTCCGGATTTGGAAACCTCTTCTCTTTGGGTCCAGCTGCGATGTTCCTTCGCTCTGACTTCTAGGGGGCACTTCGTTTCACCTATGTATGAGTCACTGGTTTGGTCTTTGATACCACGCTTCTGATAGTAGTGCTAGATCTAAAGGCAGTTCTAATATTGTACTTGCTGGCAATGCGTCGGATTTGTTCCGATGTACCCCTCATGTAAGGTATGGGTAGAAGCCTGGTTGTCGTGGTGGCCTCGTCTCTGATTTGATTTGGACGCGTCCTTTGGATGGTCCTACTTATTAGCTTCTTTGGATATCCATTCTGTTGTAGGTCTTTATAGATGGTATCCACTTCAGTCTTGAGATCCTCGTCGCTTCTACAGATGGTTCGACCTCTATTGTAGAGGGATCTTATGATGCCTACTTTGGTGGTTGCAGGATGGTTGGACTCATATAGTGAAAATACTGGCCTTTTAACGAGGACATCTAGGAAAGGTAGAGCTGAGTCCTTCTCTGTCTCTATCGTGAACTTGATTGTCGGTCTGAAGTTGTTGAGGTGAAGCAGAAACTCCTGAAGTGCTTTTTCCTTTTTGTCCCAGATGATGAAGGTGTCGTCCACATATAGAAGCCAGAGCTTGGTTTTGCAATGGGAGGCATCTATTGCATGTTCCTCGAACCATTCCATGAAGATGTTTGCTATTACTGGGGAAAGGGATGAACCCATCGGAAGTCCTTCGGCTTGGGCGTAGAATCTATCCTTGACCTGAAAGTAAGAATTAACAGACTTAAAAGGCTTGGACTAAATTGAAAAATTATTCCAAATGCTTCAGACGTAGAAGAAATGATTGTAAATGTCCCTAAAGCCCTTAAGAAATGCCTGGAATAAAATTATTATTACTCTGGAACGCAATAAAAAATTACGTCAAATACCTGGAAGAAATAGACCATTATCTGTAGTGCCTTAAAAAACAGGCTTTAAATGCTTGGACTAAATCGAAAAGTTACTCCAAATGCTTGAAATATGAAAGAAATGATTGTAAATGTCCCTAAAACCTTTAAGAAATGCATGGAAAAAAATTTATATTACCCTGGAACACAATAAAAAATTACGTCAAATACCTGGAAGAAATAGACCATTATCTTAACTGTCTTAAAAACAGACTCCAAATCCTTGAACTATATTGAAAAATTACTCCAAATGCTTGAAATGTAGAAGAAATGATTGTAAATATTCCTAAAACCCTTAAGAAATGCCTGGAATAAAATTAATATTACTCTGGAAAACAATAAAAAATTACTTTAAATATCTGGAAGAATTAAACCATTATCTTTACTGCCCTTAAAAAACAGACTTCAAATGCTTGGACTAAATTAAAAAATTACTCCAAATGCTTGAAATGTAGAAGAAATGATTGTAAATATCCCTAAAACCCTTAAGAAATGCCTGGAATAAAATTAATATTACTCTGGAAAACAATAAAAAATTACTTTAAATACCTGGAAGAATTAAACCATTATTTTTACTGCCCTTAAAAAACAGACTTCAAATGCTTGGACTAAATTAAAAAATTACTCCAAATGCTTGAAATGTAGAAGAAATGATTGTAAATGTCCCTAAAACCCTTAAGAAATGCCTGGAATAAAATTAATATTACCCTGGAACACAATAAAAAAATTACTTCAAATACCTGGACCATCACCCCGTCCAGAGGCAGTGTGGTCCGAGTTGAGAAAGCTGCATCCTTGCTTAGTTTGTCTCGGATGATGTTAAGAGACTCTCCTATGGGTACATTGGTGTAGAGACTTTCGACATCAAAACTCACCAATCTGTCATTGGTCTCGACTTCGATCCCTCCAAGAAGGTCTACAAAGTGGGCAGAGTTTCGCACGAAAGACGCTGCATTTCCCTGGATCGGTCTAATGATCTCCAAAAGGAATTTCGAGAGTTCTGATGTCGGCGCAGAGGCATTTGCTCCTTATGAATCCTTGGTAGTCCGTATAGGTGTGGAGGTTTGCTATAATGTGGTGTCAGCCTAAAGCGTACCGCATCCGACAATGTTGAGGAGTACTTTTTAAGTGCTCTGTAAATTCGACCTTCTATGGTAGTCGTCGGATCCTTAGATAGTATTCGCCTTTGTTCAAAACTTCCTCAACCTTGTTCTCGTAGGTTTCCAGGTCCATAACCACAGTTGCATTGCCCTTATCTGCAGGAAGAATTTTGATGTTCTTTTCACTTTTGAGATTCCTGAGAGCTGTTTCCTCTTCTTTGCTGATGTTCTGCGAAGGTTTCTGTTTTTTAAGTGAGTCCAGAGCAACCCTTACCTCGTGTCGAAATTCATCGGCCTCAGGACGTGGTAGGTGGATTGATTCTACTGAAGACACTATGTCTATAAAGGATGGTTTTGAGGATATGGCGAAGTTTAGTCTTCTGTTTAACACCTTTTGTTCAGCATCGGTAAGGGTTGACTTTTTGACACATTAATGATGGTGGCGGGGAGGTTAGAGGTTGGTGCTGGTTGAGTCCTGTTGGTTCGTCTGGATTTAAGGTTTTGTATATTAAATAAATAAGACAATGCAAGTCAGACAAGATGTTTTCACTGTACCATTGTCTACCACCTTTAAAAAACAAAAAAGTCTTGGGTGTGAAACCATAAATTTCATACATAATTTAAATTTTTCCTTTAAAATTGTTTATCGTTATTTTTTTTTCTCCATAACACTTACATACGGATTTTTTTGTTTTTATTTGTTCTGGAAACAAATTTTGTCCAATATTTTTCCAAAACCTCCACCTCTGTGCATATATTGGTCAGGGACAACTGAATCTGTACAATTGCAAAAATTGTCTAGGGCACGACAAAATTTAGGGTGGAAGTGGAAATTTGACTTAAATAATTCGCTTGGGGTGAAATGTTACTTGTTATCCCTAAGAGCGAATAAAATAGGGTAAAATAAGAGGACGAATGGACAATTTCATTTTTGCTTGAGAGAATTTTGGCGAACGCACTGGGAAAGTATTAAAAATACTCCCTATAGTAATAAATAGAAACCCTGTACAGCCTCAAATTTAAAAACAAAAATTATTTGCCAAAAAATAAAGCCAAACATACCCGAAGATCTACAGTTTAAAAACTGAAATTAATTAATTTTTAAAATGGTATCGTGACCAGTACGAAAGAGCAAAGTGCAAGGACTTATAACACCCATTATTTTATTATTTAGCCGTTTTCGGTTGAATACTGAGAAGGTGCTATATAGGTGCTAATTGGATCGACGCACATGTTATTATTAGTAAATAATACCGGGTGTTAGTAAATAAGTGCGACAAACTTCAGCGGGTGATTCTGCATAGAAAAATAATGACAGTTTGCTATATAAACGTATGTCCGCAAATGCTTCGTTCTCCGACATACGGGGTGTTAGGGTTTTTCTTCAAAATTGACGATTGAGACAAATTGAGATATGCAAATTAAATTTGGAGGGTTTTAAGAGGTGCAATTAAGAATTTTATGTTCACCATTGGCGCGCATACAAGTGATTGTGAATGAATAGAGATATTTAAAATTAAAAATAATTTTTGAATTCCTCGTTCAATTTGTGACAAAAAACCTCTTTCACTTTTTTTTCATATGTGGCGCCGTTTTTATGCAAAAAAAAACATCTTGACGCGTATTTTTCATTTCTTTAATACATTACCAAGAACTATCTAATACAACCAGTACAATAATAGAAAATAACAATACTAAAATCTTAAATAGGCTATAATTCGATTACTCAGGTCATCAACATTTTTGACGGGAGTGGAATAAATTAATGACTTAAGAAAATCCCAAATGCAAAAGTCTAGATGATTTAAATCTGGCGATCGAGCGGGTCAATGTTCTGTATCTCCCCTACAACGATTTGGAAAAACTGTATTTAAGTGATCACGTACATTGATACTAAAATGAACCATAAGTGTTGCCTCAGCTGTAGAGAAATTTCTTCAAAAAGAACAGGTAACTCTTCCTGTAGGAAATGAAGGTAAGATTCTCCTGTTAGGCGTTGTGGGCCGATTAAATGATCGTCAATTAATCCAAGCCATACATTTACTGAAAACTGATGCTGAAAATGAGCCTCAAAGATTCCATGTGGATTCTCGTCAGCCCATAAATAGAAATTTCGCATGCAATGTCCAAAAGTAGCCTCGTCAGTAAACAAAATACCATTTAAAAAATTAGGAATTTGAGCGATTTGAAAAAACTAGACGCGGAAAAAAGTCTCTAGGCAGTAGACCTTGAACACGTTGAATATGAAATGGATACAAATGATTTTATTTGAGAATTTGAAGTACAATTGCTTACATTCAATAGGTATGTTGGCAATTTTTCGCATTTGCAAAATTTTCCATTTTTTTCGATAAATGAATAATTAATTACTTATAAATAATAACTAAAAGCTTAATAGTAGAAGGAACGCTAATTTGACATTTTGTATTTCGCAGACGAATGTTGACATTTTGTATTTAATATTAGATAAATATTGACAGTATAGCCTACTGGATTAAAGAAATGAAAAATACGCGTCAAGTTGTTTTTTTTTGCATAAAAACGGCGCCACATACGAAAAAGAGGTGAGAAGTTATGGACCATAGAATCCCTTACTAATGTATATATTCCTTTATTCTGCATAATATGATTATCTGCTTATTTCACAAATAATATTAGTTTACTTATAGGAGCAGTTAAACAAAATATAACCAGTTAGATTTTAGACATTAAATAAGTTTTTAATTTAAATTAAAAACTTATTTAATGTTAAAATTAAAAAATTATTTTTAATTTAAACTTTCTCAGTGGCGTACTATTTTATTCTTTAAAAAAATTGAGACCGAAATGGTGAACATAAAATTCTTAATTAAAAATAGGCGATAACTACCTCTTAAAACCCTCCAAATTTCATTTGCATAACTCGACCGGTTTCAGAACAATAAATAAATCGTCAATTTTTAAAAAAAACTTTAACGGAAAACGAAGCATTTGCGGACATACGTTTATATAGCAAAATGTCATTATTTTTTCCGTGCCGAATCACCCCTTGAAGTTTGTCGCAGTTATTTACTAACACCCTGTATATTGGGTGTCACTATTAAGCGGCATCACAATTATTATCCTAAAACGGTAAGTTTCTATTAGGTTTTCTTCTTTTTTCCCTGATACAAGGCAAAAGTAAAGAGAACATAACCGAATTACAAAAAAAAAATCATAAGAGTATAGAAAGTTTCTTGCAAACAAGCGGCGATGCGGCAATTTTTTTGTAACAAACGTTACCTACTTATATACGCACATGTAGAAAGCATAACATATCCGATTATTATTATAGACGTACTTGACCGGGATTTGGGTAACACTTTTTTTTTAAATTTTAGCGAATTTGTTTAACGTATTATAAAAAAAATGAAAATCCTCCATTGAATAAATCAAACAAAACCCATCAATGTAATTGTTTTACGTCAAAGCATATACCAAAACCGTATTATACGTCCGTGGCTCGTATAATCCAGTCAAACTCGTATAGTCTACGCCAGTACTTGCTTAGAACATTATCATTCGTTTCTTTAAAGGGTACTACTGTCTGCATTCAGTTGAACGCGCGCTGCAATTCACGTGAAAGTACTATTTTACTTAAGAGAAACGTGCATTCGCGTAATAACTTTGACATGTTATTAGAAATATAAAATAAACATTTATTGTAGTGGGACCCGTGTGTGATTTTTACCTGTTTAAGAAGGAATTATGGATGTTATAATTATTCCAAGCGGAAATGATAATAAGGTGAGTGTTCCATTATTATTGGGTTCATTATTTGAATTATTATTCAATAAGCGTTAGATATATAGCGTATCAAATCTATTTGAATTTTTCTACCTAAAATGGTGCACAGGAATTTTTTTATGACCTAATTTAATTAGTTTTCTTTATTTTTTCAGTTAATTGACATGCACGGGTTATAAAATAATAATTTCAGGATATAAAACAAAATTATACAGGGTGCCTCCGATTAAGTCGGCACTATTGGTATCTTTGTTAATATTTAAGATACAGGGTCGGTTAAATTAGCAAACTAGTAGGATTTTTTCTGTTGATTGAAATGGTGAAAACAGAAAAAAAATTGAACATCGCGTTTTCGAGAAAATGTGAAAAATGTACTTTTGTTAAATGGAATCCCCTGTATATTTTTACATAAATCAAAAGATAATAATTTTCTTAATAAAAAAGTTTTTTTACACTAATAGCCTAAACCTAAAAATAACGAAGTTATAGCGATATTAATAATTTTGTCAAATTTAGGCAAGTTGGCCTTGAACTTTTTGAGAGCAAAACAAATAAATCATTGTCTGAATAATAAAATGACAGTAGCCGTAGAGATTTTATTAAATAAAGAAATACTGACAGTTACATGTTAGCAAAGTTTGTGATTTTTGTAAGATCTAAATTAGTAAAATGTCTTTTACGCATATTGAAAAATGTGATATGTTAGAATGTTACCTTGTATGTCGAAAAAATAGTGACAGAGCACTAGAAGAGTACCGCCAGAGATTCCAGACTCGTAACTTGCCAAACCGTAGATACTTTTTAATTCTCTACAGAAAATTTAGAAGTAACGAAAACGTGTTTAAAAGAACTAGAAGAAGGAACCAATTTATAGTAAGCGAGGATGTTGAAATTTCTATTTTGGCATATTTTGAAGCTCATATGGAAAACTCAACTAGAGATTTAACAAGAGCTTACGGTGTGAGCTTAGTAACAATTTGGCGGGTCTTAAAGAAACAAATTTGTGCCATATAGGTATCGACCAGTACAAACATTGTTGCCTGGCGATAACGAAAGAAGACTTGCTTTTTGCAACTGGTTACGTAATGCATATGAAGCTAATGATAATATTTTAAACCGTATAATTTGGAGCGACGAAGCTAATTTTTCATACGAAGGTATGTTTAACCGTAAAAATGTACACTATTGGTCCCAAGAAAATCTTTTCCTTACTGATCCCAGAAATTCTCAAAATCAATTTAGTATAAATGTTTGGTGCGGCTTAATAGGAAGCCAAGTAATAGGACTTGTGTTTTTTATGATGGCACTTTGACTGGAAGGAGATATGTTGATCTCATATTATCTCGAGCGCTGGAAGATTATTTGGATAATATTAACTTGGAGAGACGGCAACAAATCTATTTTCAACAGAATGGAGCACCTCCCCATCAACTAAATGATGTAAGAATATTACTTAATAGATTATTTGACGATAAATGGATTGCGACACGTGGCCCGATTCGTTGGCCACCTAGGTCACCAGACCTAACCCCTCTAGATTTTTATTTTTGGGGTTACATAAAAAATGAAGTGTATAAAAAAAATACAGAACCGTTGATGAACTTTAAACACATATTAGGCAAATAATTGGATCAATAGATAGAAGATCAATCCTTAAAGCTATAAGACGTGTGCTTAAGTGTGCTCAGAAATATATTGAACAAGATGGCGATGTTTTTGCTCATTTATTGTAAATTAGTAGTTTTACTTGATGTTATTTATTTTAAAGCCAACTTGCCTAAATTTGACAAAATTATTAATATCGCTATAACTTTGTTATTTTTAGGTTCAGGCTATTAGTGTAAATACACTTTTTTATTAAGAAAATTATTATCTTTTGATTTATGTAAAAATATACAGGGGATTCTATTTAACAAAAGTACATTTTTCACATTTTCTCGAAAACGCGATGTTTAATTTTTTTTCTGTTTTCACTATTTTAATCAACAGAAAAAATCCTACTAGTTTGCTAATTTAACCGACCCTGTATCTTAAATATTAACAAAGATAACAATAGTGCCGACTTAATCGGAGGCACCCTGTATACTCCATGCTTTCAATTTATTCCTAGCATTTAGGCGATTTTAATAATTTTTTTTACAGCGATTTTTGATATACCTCAAAGTGACTTTTAATTTTATTCCAGGCATATAAAATCATTTTCCAGGCATTTGGGGTAATTTTTCCAGTTATTTTTATTTCTTCCAGGCATTTGATAAATAAAAATTAATTTCTAATGCTCGGGAGGCATGAAAAATGCCATTAAAGTCCTAAAAGAATTACGCTAAAGGAGGTACTGTGTAATATTGTATTACTAGAGGTAAGTAACTGAAAAACGGACCGAAAACATGAAAGTTTATTTCCAGTGCTTGGCAGATATAGAAAATGACATTAATGGGAATTTAAAACAAAACTGGAAAAATTATCCAAAATGCCTGGAAAAAGTCAGGGATTGTCAGACCTAGACCTATTTTTTTATCAAATGGTTGACAGATTGACAGCTGCTTGACTGATGACGTAAAACAGCTGATTTTTGATGGCACATCAACCGATGAAAAAAAAATGCTTTTTTGTATTGTTGAGTTTTGTTTCCCTGTTTTGATTTCACATTTCAGTTGATTTCCAAATTTATTTTTCCTCCTTAGATTTCCTCTTTGTTGTTATATTTTAATAGGACTTCACGTAACTTGCCAGGGTGCGAAAAATATTACCCCTATGCCCTTGCCTCTTGCACTTTGTAAAAAAATCTTTAAAAAAAATTATAAAATGTCAAAGTCAACTCTCAATTTTCTTTTCAACTCTCTAACTTCGATAGTTTCAGAGATGTGAGCATTTTGTACCTAGAATCTTCAATTTCTTTAAAAAAAAAACATTTTTTCAAATTCTAATGCGAATTTTTCCATTGTAAAAAAGTTCTGCCAAAAACGCTGAAATATGTGTTTAATGATTTTATTAAAGGAAGTTGTGTTTCAATTTTCAGCTCTCTAGCTTCAGTACTTGCCGAGATATGAGCTTTTTATGCCTTGGATCTTTAATTTCTTTAAAAAGGAAATTTTTTGAAATTCTAAGGCTAATTATTTCATTATAAAAAAATTCTGCCAAAAACGCTGAAATAGGTGTCCACTAATTTTATTAGAAGAACCTGTGTTTCAATTTTCAACTCTCTAACTTCAGTACTTTCTGAGATATGAGCATTTTGTGCCTAGGCTAGAATCTTCAATTTCTTTGAAAAGAGCATTTTTTTCAAATTCTAATGCAAATTTTTTCATTGTAAAAAAGTTCCATTCCACATTCAACACTTCTATTACACCATTCCACCAAAACGAAAATACGATGAACCAGTGATTGCCATCAGCCAATCATTGACGGACCTATCATATAATAAAGAAACGTTATGTGATGGAAAGCAGATAATTTAGAAACGTAAATAGCAAATTTTGCTTAAGCTGTGACTGCTGAATTTAAAAACGCGCCCTATGTTGACAAATTTTCCTAGTGACATGTGACATTTCCTTGTGATGTTAGAAGTGTCACTCGTCCGCACAGTGTTGCCAGGTAGTATTAACTTTGTTGACATTAAAATGCGCAATCAAAGCGCCACCTTTTGAATTAGCGTAAAACTATTAAAAAAGTAATGAGGAAAGTATAAATCAAGGAATCCGTACTTTAATTCGGGAAAGTTCGGTCAGTTCCGTCCGATGTTTTATTATATTATATTTGTTTATTAAATTACGCTGTAAATGTAACAAAAGCATAACATTACCCTTTTCTTTCATCAAGATCTATTTATTCTTATCTGGTTTATGCTCACAATTTTAAGGATATCAACGACACCTAAAGGGTTTCTACAGGTCATAAAACAAATGTAACTAAGGTTAAATTAAGTACACGTAAAGACAGCAAGGACAAGATAAATGAGCATATATTGTATTGTACAAGTTTGTTTAATTTATTAAGTCAATTGGTTCAGCGCCATATAAGCTGTGGTCCTTCGATAAAAATAAAAAGTAAGTAAATGCAGTTTACTGATACTATCATTATTACAGGAAAAAGATACCATCTACTTATAAATATAATTTCAGAATGGCAAACGGTCGCCATCTTGGAAAAAACATTTTTTTCAGACCCAAAACAAAATGGCCTCTTATTAAATTAAATGTGGCCAATATAGGTAACTAATAAAACACCGCCATTTTGTTTCGGATCTGCAAAGTGCTTAATACTAAAATTAAGATGGCGTTCATTTGCCATTTTGACACTCATTTGTCATATTGCATCAGGTGTGTCTCACATTTTGTGTTTAAATCAACCATTGACATTATTGACGGTACTGACAATTTAATCTTGTTTGAAAAATTATTAAATAAATGTGAAACAGCTACCCTGAAACTCAATAATTTAAAAGACCGCAATAACTGTCAATATTCAATGTATTTTATATTCAAGATGGCGCCTCGTCGCCATATTAAAAATCTCACTATATATCTTTATTATATTATGTACATCCATAGTATTGAGAACAAAATAACCTCCGATCCGAGTGAATGTTGGTCTTTTATTCGAAGCAAACATAATCAGTCTCAAATCCCCGTCTAAATGAAGCTTTCTAACCAATCATACAATACGCCTGACAGCATTGTCTCCGCTTTTGGAGATTATTTCAAGAGTGTATACACGAACTCACTTCCCAGCGATCATCCTGTCGTCTCTGAACCTCCCTTAAGTTGCATAGACCTCGTCGCCCTCGCGGCTACCGACATTATAATGGCGAGCAAGTGTCTCAAAAGCAAAATGACTTCTGACCCAGATCTAATTCCTAGTTTTTTAGCTAAGGACTGCTCTGTTGCATTTACAGACCCTCTGCTCTACATTTTTAATCTGATCCTTATCACAGGTATTTTTCCCAATATCTGGAAGCAAGCCAAAGTTTGCCCTATCTTTAACCCTTTCGCAACGACTTTATTTTTTAAAAAATGATTTTGATTTTACTAATGGGATATATATGTCCCACACGAGCTGATGCATTCAAAATACGAGTTTTAAATTTTAATTTTTTTAAATAAAAAATCTTGTTATAGGATAAGGTAGCTTATAAATAAAACAAAAAATTGCTTTTTATCTATTTATATAAGCGTATAAAAGAAATACAACCTGGGACACGGGTGTCCCACTAGTAATGAAAACTAAGTGAACATCGGGACAAATGTGTACCACCAGATAAACATAATACATAAAATTTAATTATAGAAACCATAAACGCGCAAACTATTTATGGTATATCGAAAAACAGTCCGCGCATAACGGAACTTTGCAACCTGAACACATAGTTTTTGTACGTTTTTCGATTTTTTTTGACGAGCACGAATGGCATCTACGTCGAGTGGTTCCCTGAATAGGTAAATGATCGCCAACATTTACCATATTTCTTGACGAACTTGAAGGTCTGCCAGTACAACGTTTCCTTACCATGCCTGCATTTTCTCTTCCCAAATTAATAAGCGATTCAGCTAAGTTAACTAAAAAAACTATAAATGGAACATCACGATTGTGAGCTTCTTTGCAAAGTATCCACGCATTTGTGGCTGAAGTAAGAAAAAGTTTATAGAACACCTTTCTCCACCATTTCTGTGACTTCCGGTCTATATCATAAAGGCCGGAGAGTTGATCTGAGAGATCCACTCCTCCCATATAGGAGTTATAATCTTTGATTGTTTTGGGGCACGGCCTTAGTTCCATCCTTCTGTCGCCGTTCTACAGTTTCCATCTCAGAACTGTGGCAGTTTGAGAGAACAATTACTTCTTTTGAATCTTTCCATAAGTATGCAGCAACACCTACGTTGCTAAATAAAGAGTAAGAATCGCCTTTCTTCATGTTTTGTTTAGCGACAAAATCTTCAAATTTTCGAAGATTTTTTCGTTTTGGCATACATGTACTCACTGCAGCAAATTTTATGGAAGACATCGATGAAACAGAAGCAAAAAATCTATCAAAGCATACCATTACCTCCGGGTCTCTAATAGACTTACATAAGGTCTTTACAACCCGTTCACCTAATCCTTGGCCAAGAGTGCTATCTGGAGTATCAACTTCTTTCCCGCAATATATGTTCATATCATATACGTAACCAGACTGTGAATCACACCTTTCCCAAACCTTGATGCCCCTTTTTATTGGTTTTAGAGGAAGATACTGTTTAAGAGCTGAACGGCCTTTGAATTTTACCATAGACTCATCTATGCTTTGAAATGTGCTCTCCGAACGCGCTTTTGAAAACGTATGCTTCAAACAGGACATTACTTCTTCAATGTAATAAAGCTTTCCTGAATTTTCTGGACGACTTGGATTATTATAATACATCTTAGATGTAAGAAGAAGAAAACGATCGCGTGATATGGCTTCTTTTATAGCTTCATTTCCAAGTGACTTATTAGAGGACCAGTAGTTTGCCATGCACGGTACTTTGTTATATGCCATAACAATATAACACCCCAAAACTATCATGATCTCATAATGATCAGTTGGAGCATATGCTTTTTTTGTTTTGACTTCGAGAATTTGTAATCTCTGGTTAGTGCATTGGGAAATAAACATAGACAGGCTTTTAGGAAACAGTTTGAAAAAACACTCCCGTTCAGACGATTTATGAGTTATGTCCGAATACAAAATGCTAGGGATTTTTATTAAGCTGCTACTGGTGGTCCAATGAATGTTTGTAGTGTCACAAATTGCATTTTCAGAATTCTCCTGGTTTTCTTCAATTACTTCAGGTTCAATAAGGCTTTCAGGGCTTTCGTTTTCAATGTTGGAAGTATTGTCGGTACTACAAATAATTGCCAATTCATCCTGGGAGACTCGTTTTGGCTTCTTCTTTTTAGGTGAATCCATTTCGATATCACTTTCAGATGAGGGCTGGTACTCAGAGCCGGAATCTTGAAAAGGATCTTCCATATCTGAATCATCGGATAATCCATACTGGTCAATACTCATAGCCATTTCTTGTAATTCTTTAGGTTTTAGCGGTTTTCTACTGCAAGCACAAAAAAGTAAGCATCAGCTGATGGGTTTTTAAAAATATATATCATGTAGGTCTTCACCAAACATAACGACTATAAATGCTGTAATTATTATTTTTTAAACGTACGTACTGTAAACTGTAATAAACGTATTATACAGTATTATTTTTATTATATTAATTTGAATTCTAAATACCTATTGGAACTTTTTATAAAATTATTATGTTTAAATTTTTACGAGGTGTAGAGGCATAAATTCCAACCGAAAAATATCAAAAAAATATTCACATATTCAAAAGGCTTACTAACTTTTTGTAATTTTCAATGATTTTTTGCCTTATAAATTGACGTTATAAGAAACATACAGCTAATGCCTAAATTTCCACTTTAATCTTAATTTTACGACTGGGACATATACGTCCCTAAATCTAAATATCTGGGTCTTATTTTATTCAAATACAACATACAATATTTTACCTTAACTAAAACTTACCTTGTCATAGTTTTAATTCACTTTTAAAGACAAAAAAACACCTTTAATAACCACAAAAACAAGAGCGCCACTTAACCGCTTGTTTACATTTCAAATTTACTATCCAATCTAACCTCAAAATACAGCCCACGAGTTATATTTAATTTCAAAAACTGGATAATACTACTGGGACAACAGCCGATATAAAAATAATACATTTTTGACCCACCCGTTTGTAAAAAGAATTGCCTGGGACATATATGACCCACTAGTATTTTTTAAACATTTAATTTAAAAATAAATGCGTATATTAAAAACAGTTTTTTTGGTGGGACACATATCACCCGTTAGTATCGAAAGGGTTAAAAAGGACGATGCTGGAACAATAGAGAATTACCGCCCTATATCCATTATGTGCAATTTCTTAAAGTTATTCGAGTTGGCTCTTTATAAATTAATTTTTCCCAAGGTTAAGTCCATGCTCAAAATGGCTTCGTTTCTGGTCGATCATGTACTACAAACCTAGTATTCTTCTCTCAGTTTGTGTGCGAAGCACTTAATGATAGAGGTCAAATCGATCTTATCTACACAGACTTTCAAAAGGCTTTTGACCAGATTGACCACTTCATCCTATTAAATAAGCTTGAACGCCAGTTTGGATTCTCCGATCGCTTGATAAAGCTCCTTAACTCCTATTTAGTTGACCGCTCTCAGTTTGTAGTGGTCGAAGGCTTTAGATCTGCTTGCTTTTCACCCACCTCTGGAGTTCCTCAGGGCTCTAACTTGGGCCCCCTTCTCTTTAACGTTTTCGCTAATGACTTGATCTCCACCCTCAATAGCTCTCGGTTAGCATATGCTGATGACCTAAAGCTTTTCCATAGGATTGACTCTATAGCAGATTGTGGTCAACTGCAAGAGAACATCAATACTGTACACCATTGGTGCACTTTAAACCGGCTTAATGTGGCCAGCTACTTTCGAATCAAAAGTCCAGTTGTCTTTAATTACTCAGTTAATGGAGAGTCTCTGGCAAGGTCTACCTGTTTTAAGGATCTTGGAGTCACCTTTGACCAAAAATTTTCTTTTATCCCTCACATCGAAGATACTGTTTCTAGAGCTACTCGCATGTTGGGCTTTATTATTAGAAATTGCAAACTTTTTTCTAACTGGACAGGCTGGACTACAGCTCCCTCATTTGGTCTCCCATTTACAACCAGCAGATTCACCTATTAGAATCAGTCCAACAGAGATTCCTTAAATGTTTGTCATTTAAGGATGATGGAGTCTATCCTCCAAGGGGTTTTGACCATAACCTGCTGCTCTCTAGATATACTGAACGGTCACTTGCGAAGAGGAAAAAAATGCATTCGGTGAAGTTCTTGTTTAATTTACTTAACCATAAAATTGACTGCCCATAACTTTTGCAAAGGATTTGCTTCCAGGATCTAGACAGTGTCCAGCTTTTAATTTTTATTTGGACACAGCCAGGTCCAACATTCTGTACCAGAGTCCTATTCACTTTATGTGCCAAAACTTTGACACTATTACTGATGCTTGTGACATTCACCATGACAATTTGGCACCTGCGTATGGTCGGTGGGGGAGGCTAGGTTATTTAATTTTTAGTTTGAATACATTTATTTACTAATTTTTTTTTGTTCTATTGATTTAAATTAATTGTTCTTATCCTAATTTACTGTTGATTTTTTATTATTTATTTCCTCAAACTCACTACTTTTTTTTATTATATAGCAATTCTTTTATAGTTTAGTTGCATGAATCTAATACAGTTCATGCATTCGTACTTGTACATTCATATATTTAATTCATTCTCCTGTAACTTGGTATATGTAACCTGTTGGAAATAAAGCTTATTATTATTATTATTATTATAATCTTTATTCACAAATGAGGCATCTATTTCGATACCAATATTACACGCGCTTATAATGTTATTAAGTATAAACAAAATGATAATAGTCCAAGTTCAACCACATTCGTCGTCATGGTCATTATAACCAAAAACTCGTAATTTCGGCTGTAGTAATTACGTAGGTCACGTTTATTGGGAAATAATGAATCGATTGCCGCACTACACCTGTTAGCGTGTAATTAAGGTAGAACCTTGATTTAAAATTTGGGCGCGAAATTTATAAACGTCACTTGTCATTTATCTGTGGCAATACGCAAATAACGTAGGGATGGTTTTTTTTTCAAATGACTTATTAACAGACTTATTTAACATCACAGTTATAAAATCCATTAAATTCCAAAAAAGAAGAAATCGTCAATGAGGAAAAAAATACTTTGGAGACAAAACTCCAAGAATAATAAATAAATAGAGTGGAGCTAACTGTTATCACATTAGAAAAAAAGGCAATTTATTTGTCAATTGACGTCAACTGTCATATTGCATCAGGTGAATGCATACCTGGCACACTCACATTTTATGTTTAAATCAACCATTGACATTTGACGGTACTGACAATTTAATCTTGTGTGAAAAATTATTAAATAAATGTGAAACAGCTACCCTGAGACTCAATAATTATAAAGACCGCAATAACTGTCAATACTCAATATATTTTCTACTCAAGATGGCGCCCTTCTGTCATATTAAAAATCTCACTAACCAAGACTTATTAACAGACTTATTTAACATCACACTTATAAAATTCATTAAATTCAAAAGGAGAAGTCGTCAATGAGGAAAAAAATACATTAGAGACAAAACTCCGAGAATAATAAATAAATAGAGTGGAGCTGGACAGATATAGATGTCTTCCGTGTTTTCTCTTCTCATATAAGATTCACTTTTTAGACGGGTTGTTTCTTATTAGTTACGTTGAGCTTTGGCGTAATAATTATATTTATTACAGAAAATAAACACAATCTGGCAACTGCGAGTACATATGTCAAAAGTTTAACAATGTAATCATATTAATGGCAACATCAAATAATCTAGATTAGACCCCCATTTTAGCATATTTTAGGTCTCTATTCAGTTATATAAAACAATGTATAAAAACCAAACGAAATTTTGTTGTTCAGATTTAACTAAGCGCCCTTCTAAGTATATTTCAATAAAATAGCTATCCAAAATTGAAACAAACATAACCTGGATGGCCTCAACCCTTTTTTCCATATAAAAATAATTTTCAGGATTTTGCTTATTTGTATGTCAAATGGCAATATCGCCCTAGATCAGTGAATAAGCAGAAAACAAGTTTCATTTGTTGTGGAGTTTTTGCATTATATGTTTTGAAAAAATTTGCAGATTTTGTTTTTTTTACCTTTATTTGTTTAACACCCCCTGTAGCTGCCTTTTGTATTTAGGTATGTAGTACAGATGCTGTTTCACTCTATTTTATAGTGTTAATTTACCCCACTCAGCACCCCTTTTTTACTCCCGGGTCCCGTAGGCTTCTAGGGTAAAAAAAAAAACAGAAAAAAAACACTTTTTTTAAAGCAGGGCTGACAGTTTTTTGCTCTATAAAGATACTAAAAAAGGCCTATATAGAGAAATTTTCTTATAGTAGAAAACCGTTTTGTAAAACCGTTCTGAGCCACTAGCTGACCCTGCATTTTATTGTAATAAAACTGTTACATGTCATTTGAAGTCGCTAAGATAATTAGCATGTAATAATATTATTTTAAAAAGGCGTTTTGGTTCATGATACCTATAAAGTATATTTTCCAAGTAGCACCCGTAATTTCATTTAAATCAACAATAATTACTATTGCCTGGTAGGCAACCAGCAAAGCGTCCTCAACACGATCTGTCACTTTGACATTCTCTGACGTGTGCTTGGGTCGTCACACCTAACCTAACTTTTTTGTTTTGATTTCGCAATTTACATTTCCACTTAGAAATTATTCGGATTTTATCAGCAGAAACTTGATCAGACGTCGACGGAGGACGCGGAGATCGGTACCCGGGTCAACGGAGCCAAAGGTAAAAGTACCGCGGACGTCATCGTGCGGCGTAAGAACCGCCAAACGCGACCAGTACGCGTTTTGGTACGACGGTTCGCTGTCATGGCCATCGGGTTCGCTTTATTAGGGGGCCTCGCGGCCGTTTTCTGGTACTTCTTTGGGCCCCAGTTTTTGGTACAGCTCGCCATTGTCGTTTTGGTTGCTTATTTGGCCGCCGGTCACTGGAGATGGTTTTATGTGGCACTGGTTACGGCTCCCAGGGATTTAGGGTAAGTACTCATTGATGTGTCTCCGATAAGTAGGGCTCTAGGTCACTGATCTTTTATGGGAACTTGTTTAGTAATTAATTGATGAATGTTTGCTTAGATGTTGCTTTAAGTGACTAATGATTTTTTTCTTGTCAAGTAAAGTTATTAATATGACACATTTGTATTCTGTGACATGCCACTATTGTTTAAATGCAAATCAAGATGTCAAGGCATTTCTGAAATACAGTATCGGACAAAATTAGAGAGACTCGACTACTTATGTCTTTTATGTAGGATAAAAATGATTAAATTCCTCTTTTTGTGCTGAAGGATGTTATGTTTTGAAGTAGTTTAAAAAGGCACTAAAATAAATTTTTAAAAAAAAAACATTTCTCAAGATTTATTAGGAAAAATTAAAAAATGCAAAAAATTCTGTGCGACAAAATTAGAGAGACTTATCCTTAAAGTACATTTGTACCCTATACTAATGAAACTAACCTAATACTTTGTCCAGTACCCTTTATTCTGGATAACTTTTTCACATCTATTCGGCATCAATCCAATGAGATTCAAAATTACAGCTGGATCCATTGATTTCCAGGCATTCTCGATTTCTTCAAATAATTGAGCACGATTCCCGATGTTTTTAGTGCGAATCTTTTTCTCTATAATCTCCCAAAGATTTTCAATTGGGTTCAAGTCCGGCGATTGCGGTGGCCATTTTAAAACTTGAATTTTGTTAGCCAAAAACCATTCCTTCACAAGTTTGGCCGTATGTTTGGGGTCGTTATCGTGTTGGAACGTGAATCTTAGCGGCATTTCCCATTCGGCGTAAGGCAACATTACATCTTCCAGTATAGTCCGATACATAAATCTATCCATAGTGCCCTTAATTTTGTGGATAGGACCCATTCCATAACCCGAAAAACAACCCCAAACCATTAAATTGCCACCTCCGTGCTTCACAGTACCAGAAACATATTTTGGATCAAGCCTTTTGTTTGCTGGGCGATGTACCAACTGCGCTCCATCACTTCCAAAAATATTATATTTAGACTCGTCACTAAACAAAACCTTATTCCAGTCCTTAGCTGTCCAGTAACGGTGACATGTTGCAAATAACATTCTAGCAGCTACATTTTTTTTTGATAGATGGGTTTTTTTTGCTGATCTCCTTCCAGGAAGCCCCGCCTCCACTAATCGCCGCTGCACAGTCCTGGATGAAACCCCAGGCGCCTCCAATTCAGCCAAAATCTGTGTTGAAGATAGACACGGATTATTCTGACTTAGTCGTTTAATTCTCCTGTCCAGCAGTACTGAGGTTTTTCTCTTGCGGCCACCTCTTTTAAGGTTTGTCACTCTTCCACGGAGCTGATAATTTTTTATTGTTCTGGAAACCATTTGTTTACTGACGTTGAATTGCTCTTTTTGTGTGTTGGCAAATAGAGAAGTCTCTCTAATTTTGTCCGATACTGTATATTTACTATACTGGGTTTTGATTTAGTGTATTAAAAACAGATAAAAATTGCTGAAACCGTATTGGAAAATACTGTTGGGGCTTTACATAGTCATAATTTACAGTGATAATTCTCATCAGATGAACTAAATGTCCCTTACGTAAATAATTGAGGAGCTTAAGGAGTAAGGTGGGATGGTTAAAATAATTTAGAGAAACTTAATTATTTAGGCTTCCCTGTGTGCTTGGAAGAAACGAAAATATTTGAGTAATTACCATAAGTCTTTTAAGCTCTACTGGGCTTAGGATACTACCTCAACTACCTAAAAATGTTAAAAATAATGTACTATATCCAAGAACCACTTTTATCTCTTAAATTTTGCAGAAAATTAATTATTTCAAGCTTCCCTGTGTGCCCAGAAGAGACAAAAATGTTTTTACAAATTCCAGGCAGTTGATGGAGTCATTCTTCTGAAATTTCTATATATCTTTCAAGGCTCTCCTAGACTCGGGACACTACCTCAACTGCCAAGAAATTATAAAAATAATGTACTATATCCAAGAATTGTTTAAAACGAGATTCTGAATTCAGGCAGTACTTTGCGAGGATCCTCCTTACCAAGTTAAACACTATGGCTTGACTCCTGTCAATATCTGTCACTTTTTGAAAATCTACTTTATTTCATTTTAGGACTTCTAAGAAAGAGTGCTGCTGTTCAAGTCTTAAAAAAAATATTAACACTACCATCCTTGTTTATTCTAGAAACTTGTTGTTTGATCTACTTTTAATTTTATACAGGTGTAGCTGCTAATAATTGTAATTTTATGAAATGTTCTGATATTGTACTTTGCCCATTACTTCACTCAACTTAGAATTCATTAATTTATTCTAGTTTAAAATTTTCTTACCAACTTCCTTCTTCAATTGAAATAAATAATAAATTTAAAAAGGAAGGAAGTAAAGCGCTTGATGCTGGAGAAAGCATAATAGAAACTGTTAGAGGATAATTTTTGGTTTTTAGTTTTATTTTTACTATTAGGTTATATTTTTCTTTAATTGCTTATACTTTTTTGTAATAGTTTGTTTATAACAAAGCAATTTGTTGAAACAATACCACTTTCTTTATTCTTATTCTTGTCACATGTGGTGAAGTTCCTGGACATTCAAAAATGCATCCTAATCTGATTTTTTGAAATGTGGATTAGGTGTTAGAACATATTTATCTAATAGACCACAACACACTAAAATTAATAATTTGGTATATAGTCAAAAAACTGTCTAAACAGAAATATTTAGGTAGGTACAATTCGTGGTACAACATTCAATTCCATAAACATAAATGATACAGGTATTATTCACTCATGTAACTAAATGAATCTTAAATGGGTGACCCATATTAATAATGTTGCATTCAGATATTAAGTACCAATCTTACTATTTTATTATATAAATCCTTAGTGGAATCTTTGTTACATTGTGCTATAGTGGCGTGGGATGTAGAACTATGTTCTAAAGGTTTTAAAACATATTTAATTATATAGCAATGATAGTGTCTTTAATATTCAAAAAGTTGTATATTCTAACCACCTGTATGTAACTCAAAATAATCCATTCTCTGAGACAAGAATAAATGTTATAGACATTTAATATTTACTACCAGTCACAAAATTTTAATTATTTAGAATGTGCTTCTAATAACAATTAGAAATGCAACACACATTAAAATTTTTAGTAAAACATTTAAACCATTTACATTTCAAAATGCACTGCAGTTACTGCAGTATTTCTTTCTAATATCATTCAGAAGGAACATTTTTTTTTGAGTGGGTAGCATTGTAAATTGAAGAGCAAACTTAATTCTTCTCATTTGCACATTACGGGCATTAAAGACTACAAAATTAAAATTTTCGAATCGGTAAATAAATCTGTATCTTGAATTTATAATTTATAAAACAATAAAGCAATTTAGTGGCAAGTGGACTGGCGAAACATGTTTATCACTTCAAAAACTTAAAAAAAACGGTTAATAGAAATGTTTTGTTAAGGGTTTACCATTTTTTAATACAGTTTGTATATTACATCTCAGGCTAGGAGAATTTTTAAGTTGTAAAAAAGGAAGTTTGATAAATTATGTCAAAGATCCTTTTAAGAGCCTCAATCTCCTTACACTTTCATCAAATTTAATCAAAGATCAGCAGTTTATAACTATAACACAAGGCAAGTAAGTCTTTTAGAGATTCAATTCCTGAGACTACAACTGCATATTAGTGCCCCAAGCTTTTTTAATAAACTTACAAGTGCACTTAAATGAATTTTTATCTCTTTGATGAATATTTATAGGCAGAATTGTGAAAGCCCAGGAGTAGACCTAGCGAGTGGAATATAATATCAATTCAAAAGTACATAAGTTCTTCCTTGTATGTTTTCTGTTTTAAGCTTGTATATGTTTAAGATTTTACTTACACATGAATAAACTTTACTTTATATTTTTAGTGCCTTAATAAAATACATAAAATGCCAAATTCAGGTGAAATATTTACAAGGACAAGACCTCCCCCTATACCAAATATTCCAGCAGAATGTGAGGAAACATCCTCACAAACCAGCGATTTTATTTGAGGATCAGGAATGGACGTTTATGCAGGTACCTAGTTATTTCACACCATAATTCATATACTAATAGCCATAACTGATAAAACTGCAATAAATATCTGGTTACCCGGTTTTTGCTTATAAGGCATTCTTATAAAACATGAATTATATTTTCCTTTATAGATTGATGAATATAGTAACAAAATAGCGAATATATTCAAGAGCCATGGCTATAAAAAGGGCGACATTGTGGCCCTGTACCTCGAAAATAAACCAGAGTTTGTCTGTATTTGGTTAGGACTCTCGAAACTGGGAGTAATTGTTTCTTTAATCAACACAAACTTAAGGCTGACTTCATTGGTGCATTCCATCACGATTGTCAAGTCACAGGCAGTCATTTTCGGTGCTGAATTGTCACATGGTATGTTATTATATAATTCAAGAGCCTTATCTTAAAAAGTTTATGGAGTACTACTTATATAATTAAAAGTGAAATATTTAATTATGTCGAAACGGTTTGTGGGGACCGAAGGTCGAAAATCACACAAACATATTATAAAAAAAAATTATAATTATTTTTAAAATGGTAATTTTGTAGCAGTACATTAAGCTTTTGGTATTATTAAAGCGTCATTTATGAACTGTGACCTTTAGTGTCGAGTTGTGTAAATATTAGCAATTTTAATTATTCCAAAAAGCTACGATAGTAACGAATTTATTATTATCATATTTAATTGTCATACAATACAGGGTGTTTCAGAATTATGGGATCAAACTTCTGGGGGTTGTTCAGTGCAACAGAAGAATCCATTTGAGTATAGGAACCCATGTCCGGAAATGCGTCTAAGACGCGTTAAAATTTATAAAAAACATTAATTACCTAAATAGGATCTGCTGCATTTATTGTTACCTTTTGTACATGATACCATAACAACAATTGTTTAAAATCAACGCTTATAAATGTCAATTCTCAATGTCATGTTTAAAAATTTTATAGCTTACAATTTTTAAACATTTATTGCTAATGGAAAACTTTACCAATCAAGAATTGGCGGATATGCATACGGAGCAACAAACTGCAATGCACGAGCAGCATCAGGTTGTATCATGAACGTCATCCCGAACGACAGGAACCTGGATACAAAAAGTTTATTGCGGTTCGTTGGCGGCTCGCTGAGACAGCCATGTTTAAGACCAAGATGCATGATACTGGTGTTGCTCGAACCGTAAGAACGGTCGAATTTGAAGAAGAGGTGCTTCACCATCAAATAGCACACGTGACGTCGCTAAGAATATGAATACGAGTAACGCTTCTGTCTGGCGGGTACTACACGAGCAACAACTCCATCCTTATACCACTTCCAGAAAGTTCAAGGTAAAGGGTGATTCAAATTGAGCTTCCACATTAAAAATATTAAAAAAAAAAGAAGAAATTGAAAATTATAGAAAAATATTTATTTTTCCCTTGAAGGTAGTTAATTACAATTATGTATGAAAGATGACATCATGTAAATGACCGCCGCGGCTCATGTGGCATGACGTAAACTGTTTGGAGAAATTTTCGACTACTCTGTGGCACAAATCAGGACCTATGTTGGTAATTTCTCGTCTAATCTCTTGTTTCAGCTCCGCAATGGTGTTCGGGTTATTCTTGTAGACTTTGCTCTTAAGATACCCCCATAGAAAATAATCTAAGGGAGTTAAATCACAGGATCGCGGCGGCCAATTGATATCACCGTTACGTGAAATAACGCGACCTGGAAACTTGCCGCGCAGTACTTGGATCGTTTCTCCTGATGTGTGACAGGTGGCACCGTCCTGTTGAAACCAGAGATCTTCGATATCCATATCTTCCAACTGTTCCCAGAAAAATTCTGTTATGATGTTCCGATAGCGAACGCCATTAACCGTAACAGCGTTCTCCACATGATCCTCGAAGAAAAATGGACCAATTACGCCTCCGGACCAAAAGGCACACCAAACAGTCACCTTTTGAGGATGCATTTTCACTTCAACAATCTGTCTTGGATTTTCTAATCCCCAAATACGGCAATTGTGAGTATTTACGAAGCCCCCAAGGTGAAAATGTGCCTCATCGCTAAAGATTATTTTCATTGGAAAATTTGCCCCTTGTTCTCTTATCCATTCGGCAAATACACGGCGCTGTTGATGGTCCCTAGGCTTCAATTCCTGCGTTATTTGGACTCTGTATGGGTGTAACTGCAAATCTTTTGTTAAAATCCGCTGTGTAGTGGAATATGTAAGGTCCAGTTGCTGCGATCGATGACGAATCGATGTTCTTGGATTTTCGTTCACCCTTTCGGCAACAATAGCAATATTGTGTTCCGACCGACCTCTACGAGCATGTCTAGGAGTTTTGATGTTAGCGACGGATCCAGTTTGCTCGAATTTTTGTACCAAATTCCAAATTGTCTTCTCACAAGGCCGATTTTGTGCGCCAAAAAATTCACGTAAAGCACGAAATGTATTTTTCCTTGATCGGCCGTTTTCATAATAGGCTTGGATAATTTTAACACGTTGTTCGGTCGTATATTGCTCCATGACTGTTTTGTTTATATTTTGACGTTAGAAATGTCACGTTGCCGTTGACAAATTCAGTAGCGATTCAAAAAAAAAAAAATTGTAATGTGGAAACTCAATTTGAATCACCCTTTATGACTGCAGCCGATTATCATCCTAGAGTTCAATTCTGTCAACGGCTTCTGGATCACATCATTGCACAACCAAATTTTTTACGATATGTTTTGTGGACCGATGAAGCCTCTTTCACGAGAGACGGTATTTTGAATAGTAGGAATAGCCATGTTTGGGACGAAGAAAATCCTTATGCAATTTTTCCAAGAAAACATCAGAATCGTTGGTCTGTCAACGTATGGGCAGGCATTGTTGATGATTATTTAATTGGGCCATACCTTCTATCGGAACGGTTAACAGGACCTATTTATCTGCGTTTCTTGGAGGAAGTTCTCCCAGAACTCCTTGAAAATGTTCTACTAAACGTTAGACAGCAAATGTGATTTCAGCATGATGGAGCGCCGGCTCACTTTGCTGTACAAGCACGCGAGTATTTGGCTCAGCGGTTTGGGCATCGTTGGATTGCCAGAGGTGGAGCAGTTTCTTGGCCTCCTAGGTCACCCGATTTAACGTCGCTCGATTTTTTCTTGTGGGGACGTGTAAAGTCTTTAGTCTACGAAACTCCAGTAGAATCAGAGCTAGACTTAATTGGATGAATAACAGCAGCATTTGAAATCATTCAAAACGAGGCTCACATTTTTAGTGTAGTCCGCCGAAATCATGTGCGGCATTTAAATCGGTGTATTGAGGTTGAAGGAAGACATTTTGAACAATTGTCGTGATGGTATCATATACAAAAGGTAAAAATAAATGCATTAGATCCTATTTAGCTAATTAATATTTTTTCTAAATTTAAACGCGTCTTAGGGCCGTAGTGGCCTAGTGACACACTTCCGGACATGGGTTCCTATACTCAAATGAATTCTACTGTTGCACTGAACAACCCCTAGAAGTTTGATCCCATAGTTCTGAAACACCCTGTATTTAGACACTTAAATGAATATATTTGAGTGTAATCACTAAACAGTTTTACAAAAATAAGACTTCTTAAGAACATCAAGTTCTGATTCTCAATGATATTAATTGTTTTTTTGTTGTTGTTTATCCTTCAAACTCACCAAATTTTTATTTAAAGAAGAACACTTGTTAATAATTTCAAACAAGTTTCTTTAAAAACTTGATACTCTAAATCAGTTTATCTAAAAGTAGTTTTTTTTTTTAAATCTGTATGCTATTTACTAAATATGAAAACTGATTTTTTTAGCTCTCACAGAGGTCCTCGATAAACTCGAATCCAAAGTAGCCCTCTACCAAATAAACTGTAATAATAATGCCAGTCCAAAAGACGAAAGATTCGAAAATCTCGATTTGTTGCTCAAAGATGCCCCCGTTACTAAACCGCAAATTAATGAAAAAATCGGGCATCACGACCATTTGGTTTATATTTACACCTCCGGAACTACTGGACTGCCTAAGGCCGCCGTCATTAGCACATCCAGGTAAAATTAGGTTGTTTTTCTCGAAAATACACCTAATTATTTTGTTATTAACTTAATTAAATAAGTACATTAATGTCTAATAGGGGAATATTTCGAATAACAAGTTTTTAATTTATTTTTTACGCATTAGGTTTTTTTTTTGACCAAATGGTTATTTTAGTCATTTCTTTTAATTATTTTCCACGTCTACCGATTCTAAAATACATAAAAAATTACTCGCAAAATATGTGGAACAAAAGAAAAAGTGTCTATTAAAATGTACCAGATGTTATACGTGATGATGCATATCTTATTGCTCAGCTCAAATATTCTTTAAATAAAAAATTGGAAAAGAAAAATGTATCCAAAGATTAAGAAAATAAATCCCACGTGTGATGCATCATACCTGAAAATGAAGATAGAAAAAAGAAAACAGAAGACAAGGCAGAACGAGTACAATTAAAGGATAAGAAAATATTAGAGCAGAAGGCTGAAATAATAAAAGATCAAATTGATGAAAAGTTGTGTAGATATCAAAGGCCTAATCATTATGAAATCCAGATTTCATGAGCATATTAATTATAAATTAAAGTATCATTTTCATATCTAGAAAAAAAATCTCATCAAAGACTTTCTTCCTTATTTTCTATGCAAGTCAGAACAAATAATTGGTAAAAGAGTGGATTTTATACTGATTATGCCAATAAAATCTAGAAACCAACTTGGTTCCGCCTACTTGGTTCTCTAGTTTCACAAGTCTCCAGATAGTTAAATTGAATAACAATAGTTATAATTAAAAAAAATTGACCAGATGCCGTTTTGAAAATTTGTACACATATTACGGACAATTTGGTTGGACACCTATTTCAGTGTTTTTCCAAATTTGTACGAGATTTCGAGAAATAATTTTTTTTTTTAAAATATTGATTTTTTTTTTAATTATTCGACACAATAGTCATAAGTCAAAAAATTGATCAGATATCATTTTGAAAATTTGTACACATATTCTCTGGACAATTTGGTTGGACACCTATTTCAGCGTTTTGCCGAATTTCTACGAGATTTCAAGAAATTTGGTTTTTTGAAAATATTGTTTTTTTTTTCTAATTATTTGACACATTATTCATAAGTCAAAAAATTGATCAGATATCATTTTGAAAATTTGTACACACATTCTCTGGACAATTTGGTTGGACACCTATTTCAGCGTTTTTCCGAATTTCTACGAGATTTCGAGAAATTTGGTTTTTTGAAAATATTGTTTTTTTTTTCTAATTATTTGACACATTATTCATAAATCAAAAAATTGACTAGATATCATTTTGAAAATTTGTACACATATTCTCTGGACAATTTGGTTAGACACCTATTTCAGCATTTTTCCAAATTTGTACGAGATTGCGAGAAATAATTTTTTTTTGAAAATATTTTTTTTTTCCAATTATTTGACACAATATTCTCATAAATCAAAAAATTGACCAGATATCATTTTGAAAATTTGTACACATATTCTCTGGACAATTTAGTTGGACACCTATTTCAGCGTTTTTCCGAATTTCTACGAGATTTCGAGAAATTTGGTTTTTTGAAAATATTGTTTTTTTTTTCTAATTATTTGACACATTATTCATAAGTCAAAAAATTAACTAGATATCATTTTGAAAATTTGTACACATATTCTCTGGACAATTTGGTTGGACACCTATTTCAGCGTTTTTCCGAATTTCTACGAGATTTCGAGAAATTTGGTTTTTTGAAAATATTGTTTTTTTTTTCTAATTATTTGACACATTATTCATTAGTCAAAAAATTGACTAGATATCATTTTGAAAATTTGTACACATATTCTCTGGACAATTTGGTTAGACACCTATTTCAGCATTTTTCCAAATTTGTACGAGATTTCGAGAAATAATTTTTTTTTGAAAATATTTTTTTTTTCCAATTATTTGACACAATATTCTCATAAATCAAAAAATTGACCAGATATCATTTTGAAAATTTGTACACATATTCTCTGGACAATTTGGTTGGACACCTATTTCAGCGTTTTTCCGAATTTCTACGAGATTTCGAGAAATTTGGTTTTTTGAAAATATTGTTTTTTTTTTCTAATTATTTGACACATTATTCATTAGTCAAAAAATTGACTAGATATCATTTTGAAAATTTGTACACATATTCTCTGGACAATTTGGTTGGACACCTATTTCAACGTTTTTCCGAATTTCTACGAGATTTCCAGAAATTTGGTTTTTTGAAAATATTGTTTTTTTTCTCTAATTATTTGACACATTATTCATAAGTCAAAAAATTGACTAGATATCATTTTGAAAATTTGTACACATATTCTCTGGACAATTTGGTTAGACACCTATTTCAGCATTTTTCCAAATTTGTACGAGATTTCGAGAAATAATTTTTTTTTGAAAATATTGTTTTTTTTTTTTTAAATTTTTGACACAATATTCTCATAAGTCAAAAAATTGACCAGATATCATTTTAAAAACTTGTACACATATTCTCTGGACAATTTGGTTGGACACCTATTTCAGCATTTTTCCAAATTTGTACGAGATTTCGAGAAATAATTTTTTTTTGAAAATATCGATTTTTTTTTCTAATTATTCGACACAATAGTCATAAGTCAAAAAATTTATCAGACAGAATTTTGAAAATTTGTATACATATTCCCTGGACAATTTGGTTAGACACCTATTTCAGCATTTTTCCAAATTTGTACGAGATTTCGAGATATAATTTTTTTTTGAAAATATCGATTTTTTTTCTAATTATTCGACACAATAGTCATAAATCAAAAAATTGACCAGATATCATTTTGAAAATTTGTACACATATTCTCTGGACAATTTGGTTGGACACCTATTTCAGCATTTTTCCAAATTTGTACGAGATTTCGAGAAATATTTTTTTTTTTGAAAATATCGATTTTTTTTTCTAATTATTTGACACAATAGTCATAAGTCAAAAAATTGATCAGATACAATTTTGAAAATTTGTACACATATTCTCTGGACAATTTGGTTGGACACCTATTTCAGGGTTTTTCCAAATTCGTACGAGATTTCGAGAAAAACATTTTTTGTTGAAAATATCGATTTATTTCTAATTATTCGACATAATAGTCATAAGTCAAAAAATTGATTGGATACAATTTTGAAAATTTGTACACATATTCTCTGGACAATTTGGTTGGATACCTATTTCAGCGTTTTTCCGAATTTCTACGAGATTTCGAGAAATTTTTTTTTTTTAAATATTGATTTTTTTTTCAATTCAAAAAATTGATAATTTTTTTTTCTGTAAGAAAGAGAATTTAAATGACTAAAAGAGAATTCAAATGACTGGAATAAAATGCCAAATTACTACGGACATAATGAGGACTTAAAAATAAACCATATCGATCCCAGTATGTCACTGTACATGGCCACCACGTATCAGACATATTTGGACAGATTTTTTGAGTATTGTCAGAGAAATAAACTTTACCTTAATTATGATAAATGCGCATTTATCAGTTTCACACGTAATACTAACTTATTTCAATTCGACTATAATTTTAATGGTATTCTACTTACGAGGACTGATAAAGTGAGGGATATGATCAATTACTTAAGCATCAAGTGTAATCGAATGCTGGAATTAATTGTAAGAATTAGTAGGCTACTAACCTCTAAAAGCATTATATTTTATAATCGTTTGGGTTTTGCCTCCGTCGTATGGGCTCCTCAATATGCGGTGCATGCTAACAGATTGAATACAATACAAAATAAATTTTTAAGATTTTTGAGCTATAAAAATACTGGTATATTAAACTTACAGGCTAATTTAATAGAACTTAGAGTTGAATATCAATTATATTCTCTTGAAACATGGCGCTCTCACACAGACATGTTCTTTCTCTATAAAATAATTAACTATCAGATTGACTCGAGTTATCTAATATCTCAAATACCTTTCCATATACCTCAGCGAAATTTTCGAAATTCTTATTTGTTTCCAGTCTGTTTGTATAGAACCAATGTAGCAAGGAATTCGCCGTTAAGTAGTATCCTTTCCCTATATAATTCCACATTTTTTTCTGTAGATTTATTTTGCCGCTCTCTTTCTATGTTTAAGAAGAGACTCAAAGATCCTTGTTCTAATTAACAAGAACACACAATTAGAAACTTAGCACTTTATTGTATTTCTGTTCTTGTATGATTTTTTACTTTTGTATTAATTAAGTACACCTGAAACACTTTGTAATTTGTGGATGTTCCTATGGGTTTCGGCCAGTTCGTTAACATCCTATTTGTTTTTGATAAATAAAAATAAAAAACACTTAAGAAAACCCCGTTTTTTCCTTTTCAGATATTTCTTTATTGCCGCCGCAATGAAATGGTTATGCGCGTTCCGTCCCTCTGATCGTTTCTACTGTCCCTTGCCCTTATATCACACGGCTGGTGGGTGCATGAGCATGGGCCAAATGCTCATTTACGGCTCGAGCATCGTCATTCGGAAAAAATTCTCTGCCTCCTCGTATTTTCCCGAATGTAGGAAATACAATTGCACCGTAAGACCTTATTATAAAACAGTACATTCCGAAATGTTTCATCGTGAATTTTAGACTGCTCAGTATATAGGGGAGATGTGCCGCTACATTTTGGCAGTACCGCCGAAAGAAAGCGACACCGACCATAAGATCAGGATGATTTTCGGAAACGGACTGAGACCGCAAATATGGCAAGAGTTCGTCGATAGGTTTAAGATTAAGAATGTCGCGGAGTTTTATGGTGCCACCGAAGGGAACGCCAATATTGGTGAGTTACTGTAATTTCGTTTAACATTAAATAGTTTGAAGAGGGAAGTGGCTGTGTTGCTCGAAGGACAAGATAGTATCATAGCAAAATTATATACCTAGCATGTACTTAGAATCGATTTTTACGTATAAGAATATTGGAAATATGTGCTGAGCATGTGCTAAGAATTATACTTATATGTACTGAGAAAATGCTCAGCATATAATTTTTGGCCGCAAGTAGCATGTGCTATGCACTAGGATTAGGAATGTTCTAGGAGTATACTGGGAATACTTGGCTCTGTATGCATAGCACATTCTTGGAACATACTTGCTACAAAAATCAGCTACATAAAATATGCTTATAAAATTTATTCAATAAAAATCACATAATGCAACATATTGTATACACTATTGTCCTCTTGTGTATTCCGTTTGTCAGCCAATCTAAAAAATAGAAATATTATAAAGTAAGTATAGAGTCATTATAAATGTTACACCCTTTATTTTTTTAAATTTTAACATTTAGAAGAAATTTGCTAGCAAACACAGTAGAAATTAAAGGTCTTATTTCACCAGAAATTCATGAAATTCATTCATTCACATCATTCATTGAACACAGTAGAAATTAAAGGTCTTATTTCACCAGAAATTCATGAAATTCATTCATTCACATCATTCATTGAATTTCTGGTGAAATAAGACCTTTAATTTCTACTGTGTTTGCTAGCAAATACCTATAAAAATACATCCCAGAACATGGACACCATTCTCCAAACTATTTAGAAGAAACTTTTTAATATAAAAGTTGGAGAATATGTTTCGTTTTTTTAGAATTTACTTAACATCGGTTACATATCAATATTGAAACCAAACCAAAAATTATGATAAAAGGCTAATAACTAATCTAAAATAAATAAAACCATATGCACTTAGTTTTCACTTCTCTTGTTTTTGTTTTGCAATCTTTCCTTTGCCTTGACCAGCCATCTTTTTATTTCACTGATTATTTCATCATCACACGCATTTGAGGTTATTTTACATTCTTCTATTACATCTCACTGCATCTAAAAAGAAAAAGTTCCATTAATAGTTATTTCAAATCTGTGATTTTTCCTAATGATGTATAGTGTTTTGGACTACGGAGATATAAAAAAATATATATAAAAAAACAAATTTTTCTATGAACCACAGCTGGGTTTACAAAAATTTATTGTTGTTAAACAATAGAGACAACATTTTTTTTAGATATCTAAAAAAATCTTGACATCCTTAATAAACTTAATATAGATTTTAAAAATTTAATATAAGGCTTATCAAACAAATCACCAACTTTTTTATAAAGTAGTCCTACAATTCCTAATTTATTATTATTATCATAGCATATATTATTTACTTCAAATATGCGTCCATCGTTTAGCATAACAAACCTATTACCAAATGTGTTACATGAAATTGTAAATGAATTACAAACCATTTTCTTATATTGTGGACTTTGCTATTATTGTGGACAGGTGTCAAAGGTCCCTCTGAGTGATCTGAGTGATCTTTATTACATTTTTGGCGAAATGACATATCTGTCCTTATTAAACAATTAACTTGAGGAAAACAAACATATCTTTCAGCTTCGCCTTCAACTAGGCAATGCGTACAAGAAAAATACCCTGTAGGGCCTTTAATTTGCAACAAGAATGATTTTGCAGGCATATCACAAATGACCATTGTTATCGCAAAATCTAACACAAAACTTTGTATGGTAATTCTGCCATTAAGTTGCTGACACTCTTACAAAATCAGATAAAAGCACATCTGGATGTGCAGGTTTACCTTATCCATGATATAAACCGATAAGAAACACAATGTTTTTTAGACTTTTTAATGACTTAATTGAATCTAAAATTGGCCAAAAACAACTGTCAGTACTTTTGGTTAAAGGCAAACCGTCAACATTAATAGCAAGTTCTATTGTATTCTCTTCCATAATTTTGATACTGTGTGCTTAAATCAAATAGTTTATTGAATTTTCAATACCAAAATAACAATAATTTTGAGTTAAATTTATATCAAATAACTTTTCAGAAGTTCTTAATAAAGTTCTAGCATCTGGCGGAAACTTAGTTTCGAGAAAATTTTTACAAAGCACGTTTTTAAGCAAATCATTCAGAGCAGAATGTGAAATTTTATTATAAACTGCCCACTTTCTTAAATCTAAATGAGCTTGCTTATAGGTAGAAAAGTTTATAAAGAACCGGCTGCTCAATATGCGCACAAACCCATTTTTCAACACAAAATCGATAGAAAATCCGGTGGCAGAGAGAAAAGACGAGCGCAATATATTTTCTCTCGCTTCTTATTAAAGAAACCGCAAGAACAAAGCAGCCGCCGTACTTCGTTTCTTTGTACCTGCCGGGGATTTAAAGCCTATGACGTAGCCTGAAGGCAGAAGGCCTACTCAGTGTCGTCTCGTACGGGAAGTGAGTTAATCGTGTTATAAGGCATTTAAAATCTGTTGTGTGTTTTTTTTAAAGTATAATAGTGACATAGACTATAGTTTTTTTAGTTAGACTATCCAATTTTTATTGTAAAAGGTAAGTAAAATTGCGGAAATTTTAAATGATGAGTGGATAAATATTTGCAACCATATAAACAACATAGAAAAACAATATTTCGAAAGATGTGATTTTGATGAAGCATTGGATTCTTTAAAATTTACAGTAAATACAGGCTCATCTGATGAAGAGATCGAATGGTCTTCATCGGATGAATCTGATTTAGGTTGTAATACACTATCTGATAGTGAATAAAAATATATAATATGTAAAATAATGAAATAAAACTTTAAGCTTATACCAATTTGTTTCTTTACACAAGTCGTTTAAAATACCTAATCCTTAAAAAAAATGTGAATAAAGAATAATTTTCAGCTACCTATTTGAAGTCCTGTTTTAAAAATAATTAGCGAACTGCATCCTCCTGTAAGTAAAACTATTTTTTATTAGATTTTTTATGGGAACATCACAATGCTAAAAAATATAATTTTAATTTATCTACATTTTTTTAAACGAATCTCGGAGCAATTTAATTCAAATATATGCATTCTTAGTTGGTATTTCAACTAAATCAAACGCACTTATAATATCGCTAGCTATACCTACTAAAAATCTAGGGCTATTTAAACTCTAGTACAAATAAATATTAATAATTTCAACAAGTGTGCCGCCTCCACTGTCTTCAGACCTCGACATAGTCATCTGACCCGATCGATAGAATAACGAGATGCGCGGATTTTGCCGCCTGTTGATGTCACCGGTTCTTTATAAACTTTTCTTACTATATAAGTAATATTCGAGTGGCTTGAGGCTTTATTTATAATTTCATTTGTAGCCAATGTCAAAGCTTTATTTGATTTGGCTGATGCCTGTAGTGGAGGAGTAAAATAAGAAGTGCTTGGACTTACTTCAAACATACTTGAATCCTCACTGAACTCAATATTATTAGTGCAAAATGTTGGTTCAGTTGGTTGAGAAGATGGAGAAATAGAAGTGGAGTCTTGAAGAGTGTCATCTAAAGTCAGCAAAAGTTCTGTTTCATTTTTTTTTGGTCACTATGCGTCCAAGTGAACGTTTACTTTTTGGTTGTTTTTTTGTTGACATTTTACGTGATACCTCTTCAAACTTAAGTTAAACACAATAACTAAAACTAATTAGAAAAATTAAAACCTATCAAACTAGGTATAAATTGAAATATTACAAATTAAAAAAGCTGTGTACCTACCTGCACTAATACCTAGATCCTCAGCACACACAAGACAGTCTTCTTTTTTAAAATTTCAGTAAAACTCAGAGTCTTCTGAAGAATACCCCGTTTCTTTGGAATTTAATGTTCCTAAACCTAACCCTCAATCCTCATTTATATACATTGCTACAGTAAACCCTCACGGTATACACTATTGTTATACCCGATTTTGACTACGGAACTACAGACCTCGTACTCTCGTATACGATAATAAAAGTTTCTCGAACAAAAGAACAGAGAACGAAACGGAAAATAAAAAAGTATATCCGTCTGAAGTATATCCTATAAAGTATTTTATAAGAATATGGCGAAATATTCTTAGCATATGTTATGAATAAATGCACGGGAACATACGTCTAAGAATATAGGTGGTACATAACTATATCTTGGTAGAACATGCTAAGAATATGAAAATAAGAATATACGTTCAATCACAATTTGGGTATATGCTATAGATATGAATATGCTTCTTATTGCTATGTGGGTAGTATTCAGAGCAATTTTATTTTAAAAGCTTAGCAGAGCACTTTCGGCGTATGAGCAATCATCAGTGCTAATTATTGTCAGTTAAGCCCAGAAGTAGTTCCCATAGTGGAAACACATTTGATATTATTAAAATTAAACATAACGTTTAGGCACACTTAAGACTATACAGAACACTAAACAGGACGAACAGTATTTAAAAAGGGGAGAACGTTAGTCTCCTTTGCTTTTGTTTACAGTTGTTTAGTTGGCGGGAAATACTATGTCAAATTAGGTTAGCCTACAGTTAACTTTACTTTAAAATTAATATTTATATTATGCGAACCTATCAGAGAGTGGTAGTAGCGAGAGATCGGTCTAGATGTCATTATCGTAAATGATGTGCGGTAGTGCGAGTTGGTTATAAATTGGTGGCACAAATTAGACTACAACAGTGAATCTTTGTTCGGATAAGGAAATTGTTATCCTTAAGAATGTAAAGGCAAACTTTCAAATTAGAAAATTGCCAATGCTTATAAAATTTATTTATTTTTTTTACTTTAACTTTTCTCTAATTTATCCATCTTCGTATCTCTTTTATTTTCCAAAATCCCCATGATAGACATCCTTATCTTGGACACACTGTATATGTAAGTTTATATGCAGTGTTTTCATTTTGATAGAATGTTTTTCATGTTATTCGTTGTAATCTTTGGTATGTTGATCAAATCCAAGTAAGTCTTTCCGACCCGTTTTTTTCTGATAGAATATTATGCCTAGATAAAAATTGAACCGTGAAGTGCATTTTTTTGAAAATTTTACTTATATCGGTCTATAGTTGCTGCTCTAACTTTACATAATAATTTTATTTAATCTGAATTTTTCGAAAATAACTTTTAATAAAGTTAATTTATCCAAATACCAACCATGAAAGAAGCATATTATTTTAGTAATTTAAGATCTCAAATTGGGATATAATTGGATAATAACTGTTTGTTTTATGGACTAGTAACAGCCTTCCGTATTATTTCTCGCTGTAAATTAACCCTCTTGTTACAGTAAATACCGATAATACAGTAGGAGCGATCGGTTTCGTATCGAGAATAATCCCGCAAGTTTACCCAATATCGATTATCAAAGTAGACGAGCACGGAGAACCAGTTAGGGACGCCAGGGGCCTGTGTCAGGCCTGCGCACCTAACGAACCCGGTAAGTTTAACTGAAAAAACCTAAAAATTAATAATAAACCTTATTTTCTATCAGGGGTGTTTATTGGAAAAATCATCCCCAATAATCCGTCCAGGGCGTTTCTGGGCTACGTGGACGAGGAGGCTTCCAAAAAGAAAATCGTTAGGAACGTTTTTCGTATCGGGGACAGCGCCTTCATATCCGGGGACATCTTGATCGCCGATCAGTTTGGTTATTTGTTTTTTAAGGATCGCACCGGGGATACTTTTAGGTGGAAGGGCGAGAACGTTTCCACCTCAGAGGTAGGAATTGAGGACGTTTATCTTTAAATGCCTCTAAAAATCGCATTTATGGCAACAAATTTAGTTAAAGTAAATTGTCCAAAAACAAAAAACTGCATATTTTTAATCGGTGGTGTCATATTTATGAACTTCTTTTTTGTGCGTTTTTACTCGACGTTATCAAAGCAATTAAAAGTACCATCACTTTTTTTTTTTATCGAAAGACATGAATGAAAAAGGCATTTTTAGGGGCCAAAACGGCATGAATACTTTATTTGCTGCTTATATGAACCAATAACGTCACAATAACTGACCGATTTTTACGCTCATTTATTTATATGGAGCTCTTATCGTTTGGTTATACAGGGTGTCAATTTGAAAAGGTACCACCCTATCTATTGGTATATTGGCTATTATCATTGCCCTTGTATAAAATTTAAAAATTTCCAAAAACGCGTCAAATTTATTTTTCAGGGGGTCATTTTTTAGGTTGGTTTACAATCAAATTGCAGCAGCCTCCTGGCGAGGACGGACTTAAACTCTAAACTCTTAAATGGTCGAGTGATACCTCATTTTAAAGGTCTTTTAATTACTTTTTCAAAGATACCACTTTTGATTGAGAAGTTTGCGAAAAATCAAGCAAACATGATAGACTTTTTCAACTAGTACTTGCGTGGTAATCACTTTAGTAACGTTTGACAAATTAGTTAAAAAATCTGAATCAAAGAACGGAAATTATTTTTAGTTACGAGAAAAGTCAAAGATGTGCAAGAAAAATGCCAGCATTGTTCAACGAAAGATATCCGATTAATAGTCGATTAAATCATAAATATGTTTTAAAACCAATTGCTAAGTTTATGGAAACTGATCATCGGTTGCAAATAAAAAAAGATGAAAGAGAGATTGTGAGAAATAATTGAAATGTCTTAAAAAGGTTTTTTGCTCCTTTTTTTGAAAGGGTATTTATTTTCCAATAATTTCATACCAAAACGTTTCTTTTACCTCAAAAACTCTCTGAGTTAGAGGCAATTTTGTCCCTCAAGGACCAGGAGCAGCCAAATTTGAGGTTTTGCAACTCGAATTGGAATATCAAAATTTTTAAGCATTAGTGGACATTTTTGGGTATAACTTGGGAACCACTGGGAATATTTTCATAATTCTTTGACAGTAATATAATGAAGTTCCCGAGGACGGATTCTAGGGTAAAAAAATTGTTCTAGAGTAAAAATATCAAAAGTTACGGTCGTTTTGGTTATGCCTAATTTTTTTGCAAATTTTCAAATGAAATTCTCATTATTGTTGAGAATAGTTTGAGAAAGAATTGAAAAGTCTTAAAAAGGTTTTTTGCCGAAGAAAGGGTGTTTATTTTCCAATAATTTCATACCAAAACGTTTCTTTTACCTCAAAAACTCTCTGAGTTAGAGGCAATTTTGTTCCTCAAGGACCAAGAGCTGCCAAATTTGAGTTTTTGTAACTCGAATTGCAATATCAATATTTTTAAACATTATTGGACATTTTTGGGTATAACTTTGGCACCACTGGGAATATTTTCATAAATCTTTGACAGTAATATAATGAAGTTCCCGAAGATGGATTTGAGGATAAAAACGTTGTTCTAGAGTAAAAAATTTCAAATGTTAGGGTCGTTTTGGTTGGGTCTTATTTTTTTGTAAATTTTCAATGAAAATTCTCACTATGGTTGAGAATATTTTGAGAAATAATTGAAATATCTTAAAAAGGTTTTTTGCCCAAGAAAGGGTGTGACTTTTCCAATAATTTCGTACCAAAACGTTTTTTTTTTACTTTAAAAACTTTCGAGTTAAAGGCAGTTTTGTCCGTCAAGGATCAAGAGCCGCCAGATTTCAGTTTTTGCAACTCTAAATGCAATATCAAGATTTTTAAACATTATTGGACATTTTTGGGTATAACTTGGGAACCACTGCGAATATTTTCATAATTCTTTGACAATAATATAATGAAGTTCCCGAGGATGGATTTTAGGGTTAAAACGTTGTTCTAAAGTAAAAATTTCAAGATTTAGGGTAGTTTTGGTTGGGCCTTAGTTTTTGCAAATTTTCAAAAGAAATTCTCACTATGACTAAGAATATTTTGAGAAATAATTGAAATGTCTTAAAAAAGTTTTTTGCCCAAAAAAGGGTATTTATTTTCCAATAATTTCATATCAAAATCTTTCTTTAACCTCAAAAACTCTCTGAGTTAGAGGCAATTTTGTCCCTCAAGGACCAAGAGCCGCCAAATTTGAGTTTTTGTAACTCGAATTGCAATATCAATATTTTTCAACATTATTGGACATTTTTGGGTATAACTTTGGAACCACTGGGAATATTTTCATAATTCTTTTGCAGTAATATAATGGAGTTTCCGAAGATGGATTTGAGGGTAAAAACGTTGCTCTAGAGTAAAAATTTTAAAAGCTAGGGTAGTTTTGGTTGGGCCTTAACTTTTTGCAAATTTTCAAAGGAAATTCTGACTATGGCTAAGAATATTTTTAGAAATAATTGAAATATCTTAAAAAGGTTTTTTGCCCAAGAAAGCGTATTTATTTTCCAATAATATCATACCAAAACGTTTCTTTTACCTCAAAAACTCTCCTGAGTTGGAGGCAATTTTGTCCCTCAAGGACCAAAAGCCGCCAAATTTCAGTTTTTCTAACATTTTAATTGCAACATTAAGATTTTTAAGCATTAGTGGACATTTTTGGGTATAACTTGGAAACCACTGGGAATATTTTCATACTTCTTTTACAGTAATATAATGGAGTTTCCGAGGATGGATTTGAGGGTAAAAACGTTATTCTAGATTAAAAATTTCAAAAGTTAGGGTAGTTTTGGTTGAGCCTTATTTTTTTGCAAATTTTCAAAGCAAATTCTCACTATGGCTAAGAATATTTTTAGAAATAATTGAAATGTCTTAAAAAGGTTTTTTGTCCAAGAAAGGGTATTTATTTTCCAATAATTTCATACCAAAACGTTTCTTTTACCTCAAAAACTCTCTGAGTTAGAGGCAATTTTGTCCCTCAAAGACCAAGAGCCGTCAATTCTGAGTTTTTGTAACTCGAATTACAACATCAAGATTTTTAAGCATTAGTGGACATTTTTGGGTATAAAATGAAGTTCCCGAGGATGGATTTCAGGGTAAAAACCTTGTTCTAGAGTAAAAATTTCAAAAATTAGGGTCGTTTTGGTTGGGCCTTATTTTTTTGTAAATTTTCAAAGAAAATTCTCACTGTGGTTGGGAATATTTTGAGAAATAATTCAAATGTCTTAAAAGGGTTTTTTGCTCAAGAAAGGGTATTTATTTTCCAAAAATGTCATACCAAAACGTTTCTTTCATCTCAAAAACTCTCTGAGTTAGAGGCAATTTTGTCCCTCAAGGACCAAGAGTCGCCAGATTTCAGTTTTTGCAACTCTAAATGCAACATCAAGATTTTTAAGCATTATTAGACATTTTTGGTTATAAATTGGGAACCACTGAGAATAATTTCATAATTTTTTTACATTAATATAATGGAATTCCCTAGGATGGATTTGAGGGTAAAAACGTTGTTCTAGAGTAAACATTTCAAATGTTAGGGTCGTTTTGGTTGGGGTTTATTTTTTTGCAAATTTTTAAAGGAAATTCTCACTATGGCTAAGAATATTTTGAGAAATAATTGAAATATCTTAAAAAGGTTTTTTTCCCAAGAAAGGGTATTTATTTTCCAATCATTTCATACCAAAACGTTTCTTTTACCTTAAAAACTCTTTGAGTTAGAGGCAATTTTGTCCCTCAAGGACCAAGAGCCGTCAATTTTGAGTTTTTGTAACTCGAATTGCAACATCAAGATTTTTAAGCATTAGTGGACATTTTTGGGTATAACTTGGAAACCACTGGGAATATTTTCATAATTCTTTTGCAGTAATATAATGAAGTTCCCGAGGATGGATTTCAGGGTAAAAACCTTGTTCTAGAGGACAAATTTCAAAAGTTAGGGTCGTTTTGGTTGGGTCTTATTTTTTTGCAAATTTTTAAACGAAATTCTCACTATTGTTGAGACTATTTTGAAAAATAATTGAAATGTCTTAAAAAGATTTTTTGCCCATGAAAAAACGTTTCTTTTCCAATAATTTCATACCATAGCTTTTCTTTTACTTTGAGTTAGAAACAATTTTGTCCTTCCAGAACCAAGAGCTGCCGAAGTTTTCCTTTATTCTAATAGTATATCGTATTTTTGGTAAACCATTAACTTTTAATTAAAAAATATAAAATTTTATTCTAAATAATTATTTAATGCCTTCTTTACGTTATTCATTTTCTATCTATAGTACTTTTATAGCAGCTGCTCTCTCTCTCTCTCTAGGGTCCTTTCTGTTTCACGGAACCCTCACTGATAAATCCTTCGACTGGTTAGGACATTTCTAGAAAAATGCGTGGAAAGTGATAACTTTAGTTTTAAACGTTCCATCTGGTCTGGTCACTCTATCTCCTCTTACTATAAATTTATCTTCAAAATATTCTATACAAATAGCAGAACGTTCAGTTATACTAAAATGATATATTACCAGTACTTTTTTTGTTTTATTATATTTATTTTACACCAGTTCTGGAAGGCATTATTAAATAATTAAACATATACGACAGTTTTAAATGCAATAAAATAAATAATTAATTTTCTTTTACTACTGAAATTGTTTTCCTCATTATTTAGGTGGAAGCGGTAATAAGTAACATAGTAAATTACAAAGACGTGGTCGTCTATGGGGTGGAAGTGCGCGGTATGGAGGGAAGAGCGGGAATGGCCGCCCTCTACGACCCCGAACGGACCGTCGATCTAAACAAGGAGTTTTACCAAGGATTGGTGAGGGAGTTACCCTCCTATGCCAGACCGATTTTCGTACGGATATTGACTAAACTCGATTTAACTGGTAATATATTATAGTTTACCGGCTGCTGATATGATTTTAACGTTACTAACTTGTCCCACAGGCACCTACAAATTGAAAAAGAACGACTTACAAAAGGAGGGCTTTAACCCGTCGAGTACGACGGACAGTATTTACTATTTAACGTCGAAGGGCCAGTACGAGCTGGTCACCCCGGAAATTTACGAGAAAATCAACTCGGGGGAGATTCGCATTTAGTATTTAAGCGTTAAATATCGACTGATAAGTTTTAAAAAGGTGGTTTTCTTTTTTGACCTATTGGCAATTTTTTTTTGAACACTTATTGGCATTTCCAAAGTATTTCGATGGAGGACTTGTAGGCAACACATTAAACTGCGCTATACTTACTTAGCAGACTAATTACGATGTTGCCAGCATGCAAATAAGTGTGTAAGGTAAACCTATTCAGTGACAGCCTGGGTTATGGTGTTTTAAGAAACACGACAATAACGACAACATCGCGGTTTAAGGTGTTGTCTACAAGTTTCGATTAACGGTATGACAATTAACGACCGTTATTTCAATCAATGTTAATCATTTGTTATAGTTAGTGTAAACTTACAAAACCGTACTTTTCTTAAATGGTTAATAATTAATTATGGACGGCATGCGATACCACGATGTTGCCAAATCATTTACGGATAAAATAAATCATAATTTTTTTTTCAAAAGTAAATTTTGTTAGTAATGGCAACATAGCGCGTTAATTCAACGAACCACGACTAGCTTGACATAAATAATTCCAAATCAAGCACTAGTAGATGGATTGTTGTCAAATATCTACAGGAGTCATTTATACAGTTACTTAGAAGGTAACTGTAGAAATGAGTACTTAGAAGACACTTACAGGCAGTGAAAGTGACTCAACTTCCTTGAAATGACTCTCAGATTACTCTGAAGTGCTTGGAGGAGCATTAAGACTACTCAAAAGATAATTCCAGGCACTCAAATTCGTAGAATAGGGTTTCCAGTAACCTTTAAGTGCCTGGAAGAGGCTTTAGAGTACCTAGAAGGCACTTTCAGGCAGTAAAAGTGACTCAACTTCCTTGAATTAATTCTCAGATTAGCCTAAAGTACCTGGAAGAGCATTAAGACGATTCAAAAGATACTTCCAGGCATTTAGATTCCTAGAATGGGGTTTCCAATAACCTTTAATTGCCTGGAAGAAGCTTAAGAGTACCTAGAAGACACTTTCAGTCACTAAAAGTGACTCATCTTCCTTGAATTTACTCTCAGTTTACCGTAGATGCCTGGAAAAGCATTAAGTCTACTCAAAAGTTACTTTCAAGCACTTAAATTCCTAGAATAGGGTTTCCAGTAAACTTTAAGTTTTCGGAAGAGGCTTTAGAGTACTTAGAGGCAGTAAAAGGGACTCAACTTTCTTAAAATAACTCTCAGATTAGCCTGAAGTGCCTGCAAGAGCATTTAGACTACTCAAAAGATACTTCCAGGCGTTCAAATTTGGAGAATAGCGTTTCAATAACCTTTAAATGCCTGGAAGAGACTTTAGAGTACTTAGAAGACACTTACAGGCAGTAAAAGTGACTCAACTTCGTTGAATTAACTTTCAGTTTACCCTAAAGTGCCTGCAAGAGCATTAAGACTACTCAAAAGATACTTCCAGGCACTCAAATTTCTAGAATAGGCTTTCCAATAAACTTTAAGTGCCTGGAAGAGACTTTAGAGTACTTAGAAGACACTTAGAGGCAGTAAAAGTGACTCAACTTCCTTGAATTCACTTTCAATTTACCCTAAAGTGCCTGCAAGAGCATTAAGACTACTCAAAAGATACTTCCAGGCACTCAAATTCCTAGAATAGGCTTTCCAATAAACTTTAAGTGCCTGGAACAGACTTTAGAGTACTTAGAAGACACTTAGAGGCAGTAAAAGTGACTCAACTTCCTTTAATTCACTTTCAATTTACCCTAAAGTGCCTGCAAGAGCATTAAGACTACTCAAAAGATACTTCCAGGCACTCAAATTCCTAGAATAGGCTTTCCAATAAACTTTAAGTGCCTGGAAGAGGCTTTAGAGTACTTAGAAGACACTTAGAGGCAGTAAAAGTGACTCAACTTCCTTGAATTCACTTTCAATTTACCCTGAAGTGCGTGCAAGAACATTAAGACTACTCAAAAGATACTTCCAGGCACTCAAATTCGTAGAATGGGGTTTCCAATAACCTTTAAGTGTCTGGGAGAGGCTTTTGAGTACCTAGAAAACACTTACAGGCAGTAAAAGTGACTCAACTTCCTTGAATTAACTCTCAGTTTACCTTGGGTGCCTGGAAGAGCATTAAGACTACTCAAAAGATACTTTCAGGCACTCAAATTCCTAAAATAAGGTTTCCAATAACCTTTAAGTGCCTGAAAGCGGTTTTATACTATCTAGAAGACACTTTTAGATTCCCCTGAAGTGCCTGGAAGAGCATTAAGACTACCGTAGAATGGGGCTATTTGAGAATTTTTTTGAGGTTTTTGAGCGATATTTATAAGACAAAAGTAAGCTTGATCAATTTTGTAATGGCGTTGGAAAGACCTATGATAGAGGTATCTATTTCTTATATTTGACTAACGGCTTCCTCTTCTGGGAGCCGTAAAAAATTTTTTTTAGGGCCTTCTCAAATTGCCCCATAGAGTGGGGCTTTTTGAGAATATGGCTTAAAATTGCATAAATCATCATTTATCCACTGAAGGGGATATTTGGAAAACAAAAAAAACATTTTTAAAAAAATAAAAAACATGTTAACATATAAAAAAAATATACAAAACAAAAAATATTTCTTGCAACATTGCAAATTACAATTAAAATATTTAAACAAAAAAACATAAAGTAGATAACTCTAAAAAATGATCAAACAAAAAAAAAACAACTTAAAAATAACTCTGGTTTGAAGGTAACAAAGGTTTCTTGAAGGTTACAAACAGTGGTAACTATATGTTTATTTTATGTTTAGTTCTGAAAGATTATCCGAAAAGGTAAAAAATTGCCTGGTCCCTGAACCTTCAATCTTAGGAGGGCTAAGTATCATGATAATCATTTCGGTTGTTACCTCGTCTTCATCTAACTTGGAGGAGATAAAAATCTTTCCGTTTTGGAGGATTTTTTTAAAAACGATGTTTTGAAAACCCGTTCCCCGTTTAGCAGGGTAACGGATTTTATTTGTACTATATAACATTGGCTTGAAATTGTTGCCGTGTATCGAACAACTACCCAATCATTGACCTTAAGATTACTAAAGTTTATAAGAGGATGGTCATCATCGTCACTTATTTCTTGCTGATTTTCATCATCATGTTCTTCTGGTTAGATTTCTTTATCAGGTTTTTTCAAATTAAAACAGGGAAGGTCTTCATCGTCAATATTTTGTAGCTGGTCTTCTTCATCATCTGATGATTCGCATGAACTTATTTCAGAAACATTTCTACTAGTAGACGGGTACAAATCAGATGTAGAAACACTTTTTCCTGCTTCTACAGTGAGCTTCTTGCGACGCGGTGCTTTACGCTGCTCACAACTACCCATACGCATTTCTTTTAGGACATCCAAAACTGAGCTTGAAATGCTTGAATCTAAAATATTAGAATCTGTACCTGTGGTGGACGATGCAGGTAATCTTTCCTTTGGTTACGCAGGATTTAGAGGGTACAATCCAGTTTTGGCAAATCCGGAGATTAAATTTTGCCTTCCTTTGCCATTCTCTTCAATCTTGTTATGGAGCTGTGCAAGCAATCTAGGGAATACATCTTTTGAGAGTGTAGTCATTTTCCGCCCTTGGCCTTTCTTCCACGTTGTCAGAATTTCGCGCCAATATTTCTTAAGTGGAGAATAAAATGCGACGTCTAATGGCTGCATGACATGGGTCGCATTGCTTGGCAAACAAATAAATGCAATATCCATTTTCTCGCACGTTTTAAGGACGTCTTCGGAAAAGTGAGAAGATAAGTTGTCCCCAATGAGAGCCTAAAATGAAAATTAAATATGGGTAAAATGACTTAAACCTCTCTGTTATACCTACTCACCTTTTTTCCAGGTTTATTTTTAAAAAATGGAACTACCACAGTAAAAAACCAATTTCGAAAACAAGCGGAATCGAACCACCCGCTTTTAGACCTATTATATCTGGCACCTTTAGGGCCTCCCTCAGTCCATGAGTCCCAAAGATGCTCACCTTTATACACTACATAAACTGGTAATATCTGGCCATCAGCAGTACCAGCATACATTAAGCTTTTGGCTGTTTTTGTCGAATTTATCACTCTTTCTGGGTACCTTGATCCTCTTTTATAAATATATTTCTTAGTGCCTGGGTTGTCGGTAAGGTTTGTTTCATCATAATTTATCATTAAACTAGGATTTACCGCTAATAAAGTATCTCGGGCATTATCAAAAAAATTATCGATAACTTCTGGTGAAAGTGAAGCTCTTTTAGTTGAAATTGGATGATAGACGGTTTGATATGAGCTTTTCGTGTCGTTTAAGAAAAGCTAATGCCCAATCTCTACCAGGAAAGTTATCCTTCAAACGAACCTCCTGTACACCTTTTTTATCCAGGTAATTCTTCGCAAAAAGTCTTAGATCCAATATGTCAAAGAGAAATCCCCAAGCTGCCACAATATTTAGGTATTTCACAAACTGTTCCTCTTCTTCCTTGGAAAATATTGAAGGTCTTCCCGGTTTTTCAAATATATTGGTCCCCCTAGCACGTCTGCTTATGGTGGCGATGGGCACTTTGAAATGCTCGGAGGCCTTAGCCAAAGTTAACCGCCCTTTTTTTACTTCTATTGCTCTGGCTAAGGCTTTCTCTGAGTAATGCCTACATGGCACGTAATTTTTGCCATTTCTGACATGGCTAAATGTTTTTTTATAAGTGCGCACCATTATCTCATACCATTCTAAAAAAGCCAATTTCATTTGAAAGCAATTTCTAACAATTTTCAAATAGCCCCCAGTCACTTCTCAAATTACCCCACTCCAGAAAATACTGAATAAAAAAAAAACAAAAGAGTCCTAAAATGTTTATGTTACCAATACACCTTCCTAAAACCCCATACTTTTATTTGGATTAAGTGCCAATATCATACAATTAATCGGTTTAGATTTACAGAGTAAAGTTAACCACTTACCGTTCTTTCACCAAAAAACAAAAGTGTTTTTCCTAATATTTTTACGCGCCAAATAAAACAGCTACCTTTCGTCGATCTGCGCTCGAGTACGCGGTTGCATGTGTACTAATGGCCTTGCGCGGCGTTTGCGTATTGTTATTAACTTTGTGGGCGTTGTTGCCGCTTTTAACATTTTTCGGATGAATTCTCAAATTACCCCTGATTTCCAGAATAGCCCCATTCTACGGTACTCAAAAGATACTTCTAGGCGCTCAAATTCGTAGAATAGCATTTTAATAACATTCAAATGCCTGGAAGAGGCTTTAGAGTACCTAGAAGACACTTACAGGCAGTAAAAGTGACTCAACTTGAATTAATTCTCAGTTTACCCTAAAGGGCATTAAAACTAACATTAGAGTTGTAACACTGAGACATTAAAACTTAATTATCCGATGTATTAAGATGACTGAATAATTGACAACTTCGTGGTATGGATTGCTTTCTGCAAGCCTTGCTTAGTACGAGAGCAAATGAAAAAAATAGTGGTATGAAGCTCAATTGTTATGATTTTTTCCTTGTTCTTCAGCGAATTACAAAAACAATTAAATAATAAAGAACTTCGTGGTACCTGCGAGCCTTCCTTAGTAAGGATGCAAATCCCAAAACGCGTTTCGCACCCCCATTAAGCTCCGAAGTGATAAAGCAATAACACCCGGACTAAAATGACGTTTTTGGTTTGATTTTTGTCCGAATCTCAGTGCGGTTACGTTACATTTTAAATATAAGGTAAAAAATATGTTTTTTCCCTACCCTGTATAGTAGTAATTGATACACGTGTGTTCGGTTGTTTGAATGCACTTTTGCGGTTACTTTTTTTTATAATTTTATAAGTACTGTTATTATTTTGTATATGTATATTATAACTCAGGCGTGGTTTATTATGTTTTCTTGTCAAGTGTTAATTAAAATAAATGAAAAAACAGTTTTATATGGTGTATTTTTTTATTGAGGCAAATCCTAAAGGGCAACTTATGGCGGCAGGACCTTATAAGGGTTCAAAATACCCTTGGGGTCGAACATCTTCTTCAGGTCCTTCATGATCGCGATACTTTCCGGGCTTTTGGAATATTTCATGTATTTAGGTTTCCGGAAACCGATCCCGTGCTCGGCACTGATGCTCCCCTTCAGCCTTGACGTATATTCGTAAACAAACGGCTCAATTTTCTCCAAAATTTCCCGGGAAAATTGTTTACAGGACACTTGAAAGTGGATATTTCCATCACCTGTAAAGAACGCATTATACATACACGTTATGGATGGTTATGACTGAATTACTACCAAGGTGTCCGTATCCAGTAATTCGTACGATATCCGGATGATTTGACAGTCTTTGCCGGAAAACCGGGACTAGGGAGTAGAACTGCTCGATCGGTAAGGACACGTCGTATTTGAATACGTAACCGTCCAGGATGAAACCTTCTGTTATGCGTTCCCTTAGGTCCCAAATATTCTGGAAAAAATAATGCAATATTTAGTCAATAGTGTAATGTGTGACCATCAACGCCCTATGTTTTTATGCTGAGATATTTACTAGTTTGGTCCTTGAAGTGTTTGTGGCGGTACGAGACTGTTAAATCAGCGCGATTATTGTTTATATTATTTTTACGCTAGCGAGCCTGCGAGCTCAAAACAAAGAGGTTTTAAATTTTAGATTTAGATTCCATTTGTTCGTTGTAACGTGCACAGCTTTTGTAGTCATTACTTGTTTTTTCCAAAATTATTAAATAATTTTCTAAGTGTCCACCGATTTTCATGAAAATTGATTCATAGGAAAGGATATTTAATTCTAAGCATAAAATATTCCTATACATGTAAAATATCCTAAGGTAATTTAATATATTATTTTAATAAACGTATATTTTATAATTACCCTGTATTCGTTTAAAAGTGTCTCAACCGCCCGAGAATTATCTTACATCCTTGAAAATCTACACCCTAAACATAAATAATAATATAAGCAGAGATTGAGAGAGACCCAAGGAAGTAAAAGAGTCAGTGAGTGCTAGGCACTTCGGCTTATAAAGAGCCATGTATAGAGTGGTCATAGTTGACCAGGTGTAGTGGTGTTTCTCCACTAGGTGGATATTAGAATGGTTGTGATTGTTTTGTGCACAGGTTAATCATGTCGACATGTCAGAAATATTTTATATTGTTGTTGTATAAGTCCATTGCTAGAATTTTACCGTATACCAGAGTTTGTCACTGTTTAGCGAGGTATTACCAGGTTGTGGTCGATTGTGTACCAATCGACAGGGATGCCCTCTTTGCGCGCAGTTCCTTCGAGTTGGTCTTGTGAGTTATAGAGTGGCCTCACTTGTCTTCTCGATTGACACATTTGGATTCTAAGATCTTGGTATATGTTATCTTAGTTTCCGAGTGTTGATATGCTTACTGCTTAGCGGCAGTGGAGCGTTTGGGGTAGCCTTAACTATTTTAGGGGACACTAGCTAGTCGTCGAAGAAAGAAGATATATATATGTAAATTATTAGCAATAATAAAGTAACTATATTGATGGTTGTTAGCATGACTGAATAAAGGGGACCCAGGTTCCCCGGTGAGTAAACTTAATCTTTATTAGATGGGTTAGTACAATAAATCGTAAACATTTTTGTTTCATGGTACTCTCAATCTCTTGCTGTATACATGGGGGAGCTCGCTGAATGAATTGCATTGTCAATACTCACGTAAGTTTAATTTTAAAATACCCAAATTTTACATACAAAATGTAATATATGCAATGATTTTTGAGGTAAGGGAGATTTGGCAAAATTGCCTAATACGTGAAAATCCGTTATAAATTCTCTAATTTTTTAACGATTTTTGTAAAAATTGGCTTATAGGAAAGGATTTTTAATTTCAAACCTAAAATGTTCCCATATAAAATTTCATATATTCAACGGTTTTTTAAGTAAAGACATTTAAGACAATCGCCTAATTAAGTGATTATATTCCTCTAAAAATTCTCTAATTTTTCACCGATTTTTGTGAAAATTGGTTCACAGGAGAGCATTTTAAATTCCAAATCTAAAATGTCTCTATTAAAATTTTAATAAATTCAATGGTTTTCGAGGTAAACTTGGAAGAGTATTAAGTCTACTCAAAAGATACTTCTAGGCACTCAAATTTGCTGCCCTCAAAGTGCCTGGAAGAGGCTTTAGAGTACTTAGAAGACACTTCCAGGCAGTAAAAGTGACTCAACTTCCTTAAATTAACTCTCAGTTTACCCTGAAGTTCTTGGAAGAGAATCAAGATTACTCAAAAGACGATTACTTCCAGGCACTCCTAAGATAGGGTAAGGAAATTTAAAACAATCGCCTAATTAGGTGATGTTTATGTAAAAGTCCGCTATAAACCCTCTAATTTTTCACCGATTTTCATGGAAATTGGCTCGACGGAAAGAATTTTTAATTCCAAACCTAAAATGTCCCAATACAAAATTTCATATATTCAATGGTTTTCGAGGTAAGGTAAATTTAGGACAATGGCCTAATTAGGTGACTTTTATGTCAAATTCTCTAATTTTTCACCGATTTTCATAAAAATTGATTCATAGAAAAGGATTTTTAATTCTAAGCCTAAAATATTCCTCACAAAATGTGATAATGCAATGGTTTTTAAAAATAAGGGAAATTTAGCATATTCGCCTAATTAGGTGATGTTTATGTCAAAATCCGCTATAAATTCTCTAATTTTTCACAGATTTTTGTGAAAACTGGCTCACAGGAAAGCATTTTAAATTCCAAATCTAAAATATCTCTATTAAAATTTTTATAAATTCAATGGTTTTCGAGGTAAGGGAAATTTAAAACAATTTAAGCCTAATTAAGTGATGTTTATCTAAAAGTCCGCTATAAACCCTCTAATTTTTCACCGATTTTCATGGAAATTGGCTCGTAGAAAAGAATTTTTAGTTCCAAACCTAAAATGTCCCTATACAAAAATTCCTATATTCAATAGTTCTTGAGGTAAGGGAAATGTAAGGTAATCGTCCATATAATTCATGTTTATGTAAAAATCCGCTGTAAATTCTTTAATTTTCTACCAATTTTCATGAAAATTGGGTCATTAAAAAGTATATAATTGTATATTAATGTGTATATTAATAAAGTATAATTCCTATATTCAATAGTTCTTGAGGTAAGGGAAATGTAAGGTAATCGTCCATATAATTCATGTTTATGTAAAAATCCGCTGTAAATTCTTTAATTTTCTACCAATTTTCATGGAAATTGGCTCGTAGGAAAGGATTTTTAATTCCAAACCTAAAATGTTCCGATACAAAATTTTATATATTCAATGGTTTTCGAGGTAAGAGAAATTTAAGACAATCGCCTAATTAGGTGCCAAAATCCTCCAGAAATTCTTTAATTTTGCACCGATTTTCATGAAAATTGATTCATAGAAAAGGATTTTTAATTCTAAAATATTCCTCACAAAATGTGATAATGCAATGGTTTTTAAAAATAAGGGAAATTTAACATATTCGCCTAATTAGGTGATGTTTATGTCAAAATCCGCTATAAATTCTCTAATTTTTCACAGATTTTTGTGAAAACTAGCTCACAGGAAAGCATTTTAAATTCCAAATCTAAAATATCTCTATTAAAATTTTTATAAATTCAATGGTTTTCGAGGTAAGGGAAATTTAAAACAATTTAAGCCTAATTAAGTGATGTTTATCTAAAAGTCCGCTATAAACCCTCTAATTTTTCACCGATTTTCATGGAAATTATCTTGTAGGTAAGAATTTTTAATTCCAAATCTAAAATGTTCCTACACAAATTTTCATAAATCTAATAGTTTTCAAAGTAAAGGAAATTTAAAGAAATGGCTCAAACAATTGATTTCTATGCCGAAATGTGTCATAACCTCCCTAATTTTTCACCGATTTTCATCAAAATTGCTTCCTAGGAAAGGACTTTTAATGATTTTAAACCTAAAATGTTTGTACACAAATTTCATGGTTCCATTCAATGGTTTCCGAAGTAAACGGAATTGAAATAAATCGTCCAAATAATTGATGTTTATATCAAAATCCATTTCCCACCGTTTATCACGAAAATTGGCTCACAAGAAAGAGTTTTAAATTCCAAATCTAAATGTTTCTATAAATTTGATGAAAGGTCATAAGAGAGGATTTTTTAAATTTTAAACAAAAATTTGAAGATACTCAAAAAAGTGAATAATTTATTACCTTCATTTTGCTGGGTTCATTTGTAACCGTTCCATCCAGAACCAAGCCGGAATCCATAACGTCACCCAAGAACCCATTGAGTTTCTCTTCGTCATGCGCGTTATTACTACCGTGGGTCTCTATCAACATATAAAACGGATATTCAGGTATCGGAGATCGCAGTTTCAAGTTTCCAGTACAAACCTCCAAGGTGCTCTCGTCGATCATTTCGCAGGAAGCCAAGATCTCCCCGAGGTCCCTTTTGGCCCTTTTTAGTACTTTTAGGACGTTTTCGAAAGACGGAAGACCTACAAAATGGAGTAGAGATAACATATCATCAATATTCCGCAGATTTCATTATCTTACCGACAAACGCTAAATTGACAGCTTTGGGTTTTGGTACGCAATGGATAGCAACTTTAGTAACCACCCCCAAAGAACCCTCTGACCCAATGAACAAGTGTTTCAAATGGAAACCGGTGTTGTCTTTCTTTAAGGTGCTTAGTAAGTCGATTATTTGACCATCCGGTTTAACCTTAAACGGATTATTCTTTACGTGTTAATTCTAGAGAAAGTTTATTTACAGCTTCGATTCCTAGCACGTTTCCGTGCAAATTTCCATATCTTAGCAGTCGTAACCCGCCCGCGTTTGTCGACACGTTTCCTCCAATGTGGCACGACCCTTTGGCTCCCAAATCCAAGGGCATCATCAGTCCGTGCTCAGCCAAGGCCTCGTCCAAGGACTCCAAGACGCAACCGGCCTGACATATTAAAACACCTGAATAGTGAACAATTGATTAATAAAATGTTTTCGAAATAAAAATCAATTAAATGTTGCTATTATAATAAAGACAATAAAAATTTATGAATAAACACAGTACTGACAGACTGAGTGAAGAAATTGGTTTTCTTTCCAACTAAAAACAATCCATATATCAACTATAGGTTAACTTTTCTTAAAGAAAACCTGAGTAGGATCACTGGCTCAGTCAAGAATCATTAGGCGAAGATGTTACTCTGAGATTTCACCGAGGTAGGGTTGGAATTATTTAATAATATTTTGCATAATGCTGACCAGTAACATAGACAAACTTTATACCAAATTTCATGCCTCTAAGTAAATGTTTCTTAAATAAACCCTGGGTAGCGTAACGGGCTCAATCAGAAATTCTTAGACGAAGAGGTTGTACCCAAATTAGCCCCAGTTAGGGTTGAAATTTCCTAATAATATTTAACATAACGCTGACCAGTTATATAAAGAAACTCTATGCCAAATGTCATGCCTCTAAGTTAATTTTTCTTACATAAACCCTGGGTAGCGTTACTGGCTGAATCAGAAATTCTTAGACGAAGAGGTTGTGCCCAAATTCATCCCAGTTAGGGTTGAAATTTCTTAATAATATTTCGCATAACGCTGACCAGTTACATAAAGAAACACATATACCAAATTGCATGTGTCTAGGTTAATTTTTCTTAAAGAAAGCCTGGGTAGTGTCGATGGCTTAGTCAGAAATCCCTAGACGAAGACGTTATCCTCAGATTCGCCCCGGTTAGAGTTCGAATTTTTTAATAATATTTTGCATAACGCTGACCAGTAGTATGGAGAAACTTTATACCAAATTTCATGCCTCTAAGTTAATTTTTCTTAAAGAAACCCTGGATAGCGTTACTGGCTCAATCCGAAATTCTTAGACGAAAAGGTTGTACCCAAATTACCCTCAGTTAGGGTCGGAATTTCTTAATAATATTTCGCATAACGCTGACCAGTAATATAAAGAAACTCTATACCAAATTTCGTGATTTTCGGATCATTTTCTTTGAGAAAACTTTAGTATTGTCAATGGATCAGTCAAAAATCCCTAGACGAAGAGGTTATCCCCAGATTTCTCCCAGTTAATGCTGGAATTTTCTAGTAAAATTTGTCATAGTGCTCACCAGTTATATAAGGAACCCCTGTAGCAAATTTCATAATTCTAGGCTAATTTTTCTTAAAGAAACCCTGGGTATTGTTAATGGATCGGTCAAAAATCCCTAGGCAAAGAGGTTATCCTCAGATTCGCCCCGGTTAGAGTTTGAATTTTTTAATAATATTTTGCATAACGCTGACCAGTAGTATAAAGAAACTTTATACCAAATTTCATGCCTCTAAGTTAATTTTTCTTAAAGAAACCCTGGATAGCGTTACTGGCTCAATCAGAAATTCTTAGACGAAGAGGTTGTACCCAAATTCCCCCCAGTTAGAGTTGGAATTTCTTAATAATATTTCGCATAACGCTGACCAGTAATATAAAGAAACTCTATACCAAATTTCATGTCTTTAGGTTAATTTTTCTTAAAGAAATCCTGGGTAGCGTTACTGGCTCATTAAAAAACTCTTAGACGAAGAGGTTGCACCCAAATTCCCTCCAGTTAGGGTTGGAATTTCTTAATAATATTTTGCGTAACGCTGACCAGTAATATAAAGAAACTCTAAATGAAATTTCATGTGTCTAGGTTAACTTTTCTTAAAGAAACCCTGTGTATTGTCAATGGATCGGTCAAAAACCCCTAGGCGAAGAGGTTATCCTCAGATTCGCCCCGGTTAGAGTTCGAATTTTTTAATACTATTTTGCATAACGCTGACCAGTAGTATAAAGAAACTTTATACCAAATTTTATGTCTCTAGGTTAATTTTCCTCAAAAAAACCCTGGATAGCGTTACTGGCTCAATCAGAAATTGTTAGACGAAGAGGTTGTACCCAAATTCCCTCCAGTTAGGTTTGAAATTTGTAAATAATATTTGGCATAACGCTGACCAGTAATATAAAGAAACTCTATGCCAAATTTCATGCCTCTAAGTTAATTTTTCTTAAATAAACCCTAGGTAGCGTTACTGGCTGAATCAGAAATTCTTAGACAAAGAGGTTGTGCCCAAATTCATCCCAGTTAGGGTCGGAATTTTTTAATAATATTTCGCATAACGCTGACCAGTAATATAAAGAAACTCTATACCAAATTTCATGTCTTTAGGTTAATTTTTCTTAAAGAAACCCTGGGTATTGTTAATGGATCGGTCTAAAATCCCTAGGCGAAGAGGTTATCCTCAGATTCGCCCCGGTTAGAGTTCAAATTTTTTAATAATATTTTGCCTAACGCTGACCAGTAGTATAAAGAAACTTTATACCAAATTTCATGCCTCTAAGTTAATTTTTCTTAAAGAAACCCTGGATAGCGTTACTGGTTGAATCAGAAATTCTTAGACGAAAAGGTTGTACCCAAATTACCCCCAGTTAGGGTCGGAATTTCTTAATAATATTTCGCATAACGCTGACCAGTAATATAAAGAAACTCTGTACCAAATTTCATGTCTGTAGGTTAATTTTTCTTAAAGAAACCCTGGGTATTGTCAATGGATCCGTCAAAAATCCCTAGGCGAAGAGGTTATCCTCAGATTCGCCCCGGTTAGAGTTCGAATTTTTTAATATTATTTTGCATAACGCTGACCAGTAGTATAAAGAAACTTTATACCAAATTTTATGTCTCTAGGTTAATTTTCCTCAAAGAAACCCTGGATAGCGTTACTGGCTCAATCAGAAATTGTTAGACGAAGAGGTTTTACCCAAATTCCCCCCAGTTAGAGTTGGAATTTCTTAATAATATTTCGCATAGTGCTGACCAGTTATATAAGGAAACTCTATACCAAATTTCATGTATCTAAGTTAACATCTTACTGTAAAAAATGTGACTAGCTGAGTGAAGTCTACAGAGTACGGCTTTCATCTCCTATTTTGCCCTAGTTAGAGTTCAAATATTCCAATAACCTTTTGCAGAGCCCTGGAGAGTTATATCCAGAAATTATACTCTCAATTTTATGTCTCCAGATTAACTCCTTTAATAAATATTGCCATCAACTCGATCAAAAAGTCTGCGAACAAAGACATGTCCCAGCAGTAAAAAAAAAATTAACAAAAGTTATCCCAAAAATTATAATTATTTGCCAGTGCAATTGTTAATTAACTATATAGCATTGCTAGTTTATTACAATTGAAAACTTTGTCAAAAACACGATTGACTGTTATAGCACTAGAGCAGAAAACAATATTAAAGAGACTTTTCCGATGTTGATGCCTGTAGATAAAATCAATGCCACAAGAGAATCAATTGTACAATTAGAGATCATGTTTTTCAATGAAGAACTAAAATGTTTGTTAGCTGAGTTGCACATTCTTCTTCAATCATGATATTTCGAAAGTACTGCTAAGAGCAGTTAGTTCTAAAAGGATGACGTAGATGAAAATGACCTGCATGCAATTCAGAATCTACAGAAACTTACGAGTGTTGTTTTCATTGTCTAAATGTTGTTAAGCAAATTGTCAAGTCCCGTGTTTCATTGAAATCACTCCTACACTTTTGACACCTTCGCTACGCTCCTTTCAAATTGAAATAGTTAATGAATTCTGTCTAGTTATATGATGTAAACAAAACATTCCCTTGCTAACCCATTGGACAGAATTTAGTTTTACTGAGATAATTTATCAAGAACTTCAAAACGTATTCATATAGTTCTAAACAGACCTCGATATATTTACCTGAAGTGTCATTAATGTCATAAATCGTGTTCATTTGTGAGGTACAAAGAACCACTTCGTCAAACACCGGTACGGAACCACCGACTAAACCGGTGTTGCCACCTTGCGGACATACGGCTACAGTGTGATCGTTACAAAAGGACAAGATCTTTGATACTTCTTCGGTCGTTTTCGGTTTGAGGACGCACGTACTATAACCTGTAAGAAATACACGTACTATAACCTGGTTGTTTATCTGCATCTAAGTATACATTTTTTAAATAAATTTGTTGCCCATGAAGGTTCAAATTCATCATTAAGTACCCGGACTATACTACCGTACAAACACAAGTAGCAACCGGATGTTTATGTTCAAAAAGTGTCCTCCAAAGGCGATAGTCCGGGGTCATGTTTCGAGTAACTGTGCCTTACTTACCTCTGACAGCCTTAATCCAATCAACATTATAACCTTCACATTCCGCAGGGTCTGTGATAACCCTTTGGGGTCCCAAGAGATCCCTGAAAAATTGAAGATGTTTGTCCCCTAGTGTGGCGAAATCCGCCCTGTTTACCGGGTAACGATCCTAAAATGTGACGTAAAATTTGAAGATGGCGACCGTAGGCCATTTTGAAGTGACAAAATACCTTGGTTAGGTCCGGTAGACCACTGGAAGCGTTTCGAAAGACGTACTGTGCGTTTTTGGCCTTCTGAAGGCTTCTTATGAGCATTTTTGTATTGAAATGCATCATGCCTCCCTTGAGTTGAAATCTGAAAAGAAAAATAGAATGTGCTTTTTTTTTTTGGCCACGCCCTAAGTAATATATTGTACAATTATTAAGGGATTGTACTGGAAAATTGTTTCAAAATTACTAGCAGGTTTTCTATGCGACTCCTTTGAAAAGTAACTAGTGCGTTCCTTTTTGTCACGCCCTAAATGTTTAAATTGTAAGGATATGCCTGAAATTGTACGTGAAAATTTACAATTATAAGAGTATTTTGTATAAGTTTTACATGTATGTGCTTTACTTCTAAGAACAAAAAAAAGATTTGCATTGGACAGTTTAAAACTTTTTGTGAGAGGTAATCAGCTAAGTATGGTTAAATAATAATAATAATAAAGCGCCTTTATTTAGCAAATACATAGTTTTACATAGTTTTGCCTTCGAAGGCGAAGATTAGCTAAAAGCTACTCTCTAAACTCTTAACCTTCTTAAATTACACAAAAAAAAATAAACAAACATAAATCAGTAGAAAATAAAACAATATTCATTTAACAGAAATAAGAAAATCTTTTGATTTATCTAAATGATTCCTGTAGAAACAGGTTCTTGAAATGTTTTTTAAAAACATACAGGCCATTGCTAAAATCAGGCCTAAAGACGTTCACAAATTTACCGGCGTTGTAAGTGAATGATCGTTCAAAGAGAGCCATTGAGTGATGGGGCATAGTCAGAGTGTTTTGCCTAATAATTCGAGCATGTACATATGATTTCTAGGTATAAGTTTCTCAAATAAATATATCGGAGCTTTGGACTTATAAAGGCGATATACTAAGGTGCAGTACAAAAACTTATATAGATAAGGTATTTTTAGCCACCCCAAATCATACATGCCTTGGGACACATGGTCAAACTTTCCTAGGTCAAAGATAAGTCTACAGCAGGTATTTTGCACACGTTGTAACCGATATTGTGTCTGCTGGTCCAAGCACAGAAAGAAAACTATCAGACAATATTGGATAATTGACATAACAAAAGTTTCGGCAAGTTTTTTCCTAGTCTTGAAGTTTAATATTGACTTATTAGCATAAAGCATACGCAAACGCAAATAGCTCTTTTGAAGAATAGTACTAACATGCTCTCTGAATCTAAGAGAGGCATCTAACGTGAGACCTAAAACTTTAATACTCTCAGAAAAAGTAATTAATGTATTATCTAATTTAATTTTTATAGTTGAAGTTATAATTCTAAATCCTGTCAAAAGTTCGACCGCAATTTTGCGAAACCACTTAACGCTTCTGCGTAGTGCAGTTGAATATGACGACATTTTTGATCGGATACATCGATAAATGACTTTGCTGAGTTATATTCGCATATTGCTGATGGTTTCATTCGCAGTCCTCCCTCTCTGGCACTTACTTCTTTTATTTCATCCCAGGGCCGTATCTGGACCAAAATTTTGGGAGGAAGGGGGGTTAAGCCAGTGACATTTTAGAAATTAGGGATAAAAAAAACTTTAATTTATAAATAGGTTTTACTAAAAGAAGATACCAGTTTAAACTAAAAAACACATTTAACAACGTTACAATTTTAAAAATAGTAATTATAATAACAACTGAATATTTCTTTGCTTTTCCCTCTCAAAACGATTTAAGACCTTTGCGGTATCAATTATAATATTTCTATGCACGCTTAAAAGGGCAAGTCCTGTTAGCCGCTCTTGACGAGTTGAATTCCGCAAATAGTCTTTTAAACGCTTTAGCGATGAAGATGATCGTTCTGATGAGGCTGTAGATACAGGTAACGTAGCCAGAATTTACAACAGAGTATGAATATTGGGAAACAAAGATGGATTAAGTTTTTGAAGGTGGTAGACAATGGTACAGTGAAAACTGACAGTCAGTTTACACTTGATAACGGTTGGAGATACTTACCAACCGAAACGTCGTGTTACATTAAATAAATAAGACAATGCAAGTCCGACAAGATGTTTTCAAAGATGGATTACATGCTGATAATGCATCAAGAGCATTTTTTGGCCTTTCTGCTTGAGGCAGCTTAATCCATTTTTGTTTCCACAACTGTAGTTCTGCAGATAACGTATCTAGGTCCAAAAATTCCTCATATAGTAATAAGTCTTCTATTTTTCCTATGTGTGCTTCGCACATATTTGGTACTATACCTAAATAAATTAAATACAAATAATACCGACGATAAACCGACTACTTTTATGTAGGTATGATGGCGGAAGCACATGAAGAGGAAAACCTTTTATTTAAATTGGAGTATATGGGACGAAAAGTTTGGTGCCGATGTTCCCGAAGAGAGCTTAACTACTCCCATGTCATCAATACAGGTTAGTAATTTGTAGTATTTTTATTGTTTTGTTATTAGTAGTAATTAGGTAGGTATAGGTAAAATAAAACCTATACCAAAGTATATAGATTTCAACAAGTAGAATCACTTCTTTGATTGCCTGAAAATGCCGCCTTTTTTTATAAGCGGTCGTAAATCACTTGTAAACTACGCCGGCACCCCTCGCATGAGGATACAAGTCCGTCCACAAAGTTCACATTAGAAATGCGTTTACGGGGGGCAATAAGGAAAGTATTAAGTTTAATAATATTATTGGGTAAAATCAAGGTTTTTTTATTTTAAAATATTTTGATGAGTTTTAATGCCTATTCATTGTAACACATTAAATAAACAACAACTAGGTAATAGGTAATATATTTATGTATGCATCCAGTCGCCATTTTTCTTTGCTTTTATTTCTTTTTATAATACTAATAAAACGCTTACATTTGAGTCAAAACCTTAGGAATGTTGTTAAGAAAACTAGAATCCCGTAAAAACTCTTTAATCTTAATAAAGGTGTACCTAATATAAAGAGTGTAAACCTAAATGTATACCTTAATTGCCGACTAGTTAAGCTGAATTTATACAGACAAATAGAATAAAATAAGGCCTTATTTGACATTTATGCATTTAAACAGCAAAATAAAATAAAATAAAAAATAAGGAATTACCAATCACATGCCAGGTATATTTCAAGAAATTGACCAATTACATACCAGGTAAATTTTATCTCTTTGTCTTTCAATGGGTTTTCTGACCAAAACGCCGTGCGTACTTTCGTTTTCAAATAAAAATTAAATATTAGTTGCATTTTGGTCAACTTCTCTCAATAATAAAAATGTAGGGTTGTACCGATTATCTTTATTTTTTTGATTGACCTGGTTACTTAAGAGGAATCATTTGGTTCAAACACTTAATTTAGACACCCTTTATTTAATCCTTTACTTTTACTTGTTTGGGGATTTTCCATATTTTATATATTATTTTATATACATATATTTTCCATTTTCCAGGATTTAATATAAATTATATTAAAGTAAAAGTCCATAAAACTACACTGAAAAAAATAGGGGGAAATATACCAAATAAATTTATTATTAATCACCAATTGTATTCTGTAGAAGCCCAAACTTTAGTAATTTTTTAAAGAATATTAAACTTTACTTTGCAAAACATACAAAATACAAAATATCATTTGTAAAATTTATTTTGCATGTAATTTTTACAATATACAAAGTAATATTTTAGTTTACACGGTAAAAATACGTAAACAAAACGGGAAAATACATATATTTTGTAAAATTACATAATTCGCTACGTAAATTAACAGACGCCACCAAATACGCCATACCTATACTCAGCTAATTTAGGCTAATTCAGCGTTTGCCCTTTGTTTAGTCACACCTCGCACCAAAATTATTAAGAGAGCGTGAGCTCAGGCTCCTATGGGATAAAGTATTGCGTATTAGTGCATTGGTTAAGTGAATTTTATCCATCTTGTTTGAGTTTTTGTGATAATACAGGTAAGTAAATATTATAATCATGTTTTTATGTAGTATTTGCTCGATTAAATTCATTAATATTCAAAAGTATAATTAACATTTGTATATACACCGAAATCTTAATGGATTATTCCGAGATAAGGAAATTTCCTAATAATATTCCGATAATCAGGAAAACTAAAGAAGAATGGCCATTACTATTTTCATCACCATCTCTCTTTTGGCATTTTCAAGAATTAACAGGTGCTGATATTCACCTACTCAATGGAATAAATGAGAAAGCTGATAAAATCACAAAGTGCCTTAAACTCCCCAAAGACGCTGATTTAGAAGAAAATGTATCAATAAAACAGCAACTAATTAAAAATTTAATACAGCACTTCAAGGAAGATATTGAATTTTTGATATCTCAAACGGAGGCAAGTGACATTTTTATAAATAAAAGAAAAAACCAAAAACTACATGACTCCAACCTTAATTACAACTGTAATATTATTTTTTATTTTAAATATATTTTTTTAATTCCAGGTCCAAATAAATTTATCCCGACAGTTTGCCACTAACGCCTATAATTCTAAAACAAGGTAAATAATTTATGCCTTAGAAGTATCAATCAATAACATATTATACTTATCTTATTATTTTAGAAAACAAAAATTGCTTTTATGTTTTGGTTGAACGTCAAATAATACAGGCAGATGGCTACACCAATTTTCTGGAGGCCCTAAAAGTTCTTCTTGCGTTGTACTTTGTACTAATCTTGGTTTACCCGAAAAAACTAGAAACTACCCTCCAAATTGGAATTTCTTCAAAGATATTTTCTAAAACTTCACCCCGATCAGGGAAGTAAAGCCAGGCAGGTATCTAATAGCCTAAAGAAGGTTTTTTTGTCTAATGAATTCAATAAAAAATAAAAAAACATAATAAGTACCTATAATATATAATATATCTTTGTTATATTATTATGCATACTATGTATATTTTTTATGTAGAAAAAATATTTTTTTTGTTAACATGTTACATGCCATGTAATGTTATTTATTTTGTTTACGTATAAGTACCTACGACAATAATTTGATGGAAGAAGAAGGTACATATTTCCTATATTTTGTTTTATTATTATTAGAACAATAGGTTTTTCTTAGACAGTGTGATTTTAAAGTCGATTTTTTGTTCTTTTAACAAAAGATTATAGATCAATATTTAACTTAATGGTGCTGGGTAATAAAATGTACAATTAAAAAGTAATCATTTTGTAAAATTAAAATTATTACTCGCAATGGAAAATCACCTTACTCGCCTGTTAAAAGGAAAAAATCAACTAAAGATTGCCTTTTTGTTAGTTGTTTATACCATTTCAAATTATATATATATTTTTATACTCTTATTTAACTATATAGGGCCCATATATAGTTAAATAAAAGAAGTAAAGCGCGCGTTTTCTGTTCGTACCCTTAGAAGTTTTAGCTGATGTCTTAAAATCTCAACACTCTACATTTAAAATTAAATCTATAGTTAGAACGCTATTCTGGTTAAGTGTTAATGTACTTCTTTAAGTGTTAATGTACCTTATATGTACCAGAATGTTAAATTATTATTTTTTTAATATATACTTAATTATATAAAATTTAAAGATTTTGTTGTTTAATTTCATACGTACATATATGAAGTAATATTGAATTACCAAATTTAACAGTCATATCCTGTTTGAGTTATATAACATAAGCAGGATCTGATTGGTAAATTATGTAACTCTATATTACTTAAAAGTATAATAATTTAAATTCAGTATAAATCATTTAATTATAAGTTTTAAAATTTTATTAATTTAAATATTAAATAATACAATATATATTTTGTAATTTTTACCAATAAAAAAATTAATTTCAAAGTATTTAAATGGACAATTTACTTGCCTAACAACTAATTATTCATAACATATTTTAAAATTTTAATAATTGTATTAATAAATAGTACAATATATATTTTGTAATTCTTATTAATAAAATTGGTAACATCGTTTTTTTCTTTAAATTATTATTGATTTTTACAGTATTTGAACGGAAAATTTACAAATTTTAATTGGTGAATTTACATTACATATTACTAATGATTATTACTTAAAATATTCTGTATTTTCATATTCACAATTGTTTTGTAATTATATGGAATAAGGATTGGTCACAAATTTACCTAAACTAAATACTGAATTTTACGAATCCTTTTTATCAATGTAGCACTAAATGACAGAATATTAAATTCACAAAAACAAAAAATATTGGCACACTCGGTAAACGTCGAAAATAAACTGAACCGAGTCAACCCTATAACCACATTTCGTCGACGAACCGGTATAAATCCCCCGCATGCGGGGGATCGATAAACTCCGATAGGCGAGAGGGGCGGCGTCGGCAGGTGCGGATGGTTAGTCGAAAAGGGTCGAGTGACTTGACTGTGTTAGACTGTGCCTATACCTACCTAATTACTATTATAATAACTAAGTGCCTAATAAGTATAAAGAAAGGGGTCACAAAATGGCGATGGCGTCTTCGTCTTAATCTTATTAATTCTTTTAGCTCAAAACTTTTACTATATTTACAGGTATTTCATAAATTATGCGTTAATTTAAATCAAAATTTTTGTTTATTAACACAAAATAGAAAATAAATAATATATAATTCTTCTAAATTATTTATTATTTAATTATAATATGCTTCTAAATTATTAATTATTAGTAAATATTTCTCGGGAATAAAAGCTATCATTATTGACTCGTGGTATAATCTACTATTTAAGTAGCTTTTAACCATTAGACATCGAAACAATTGGGATTTAGGGAATAAATAATTACTTTTTTTCAATTTTTAATTTTCAAATATTAACTCGTAATATAACAAGGTGGAAAATCAAATAAAATTTTTAATTTTTGCAACTGTAATCTATTCATTGCGTTATTAATGGCCAATTGCACCGTAAAAATAACAGTTGCTTAAAATTTAAACCACTGTTATTTTGCATTATGTCAATGGAAAATAAACCTGGTTTAAACTGCAGTTCCGTTGGTATTTGCATGGAAAAACAAAATTTGGTATTAGTGATAATGATGTGACTGGCTTAAATTTATATGACAAGGATGGTGTACAAGTGGATGAAGACTTTATTAGTATTTTGTTTGATATGAACAAAGAAGAAAAAGTCTTAGTATTAAGAGGGACTGACCCGATAATCGACCTAACCTTAACTGAAAACCATAGTTAAGCGACAAGAGTAAGTTAATCCTATATAATAGTTATTGTGCCGGCTGTACATACATACATCAGTAGATGACAGCTGTTAGTTCATGTTTAAAATATAACGTGTATGAAATTTTAAGTTTTCAGCTTTGAGCATTTTAAATTTATTGCAGATTTTTTTTTGTTTGGAAAAAGTATTTCCTAAAAATTGTCACCGCATGTATTTTTAAACAACCTTAATATTACTAAGGTACGTTTGGCTTAAACGCTTTAATCTAGTATTATGATACCTGGCCATAATTTAAGACATTTATTACTTTTATCAAACTTTTTACCACTTTTATTACAATTTTTTTTACCGGGACGCTCTATGACGTCAATCGATTGCTAAAATAATAATATAGCCGATGAACATTCTTATTTGCCCACCCGGTACAGTGTACAATCATTTCCTGGACACCCTATACACAATTTGTACTATTTTTTCATTAAAAAAGTCGTAATTTTACTCAATTAAAAAATTGTCTAGTTTAAAATAGTATAATTAGTCCTATTTTAAGAGTTCTCCTTAAATAAGTAGAAGAATCTTGATTAATTTGGTTCAACTATTTTAGGTTTTCTTACTGATACATTAACCAATAATTCGTCCACTCAGAATTATTCCTTTATGTTAACCGATGATGAAAGCTGTGTAGAAAGTGGTTCAAATACCAATCAAAACACCCTTTTTGTAAGTATCCTAAAGAGTTTCCTAAAGAGTTTTTTAAAGGTATGTACCTAGTATTAGGTATATCCGTATTTGTTTTTTTATGTTTAAGCATATTTTGAATAACTTTTTAAGTTTGTTTAATTTAAAGTATTTAAACTTTGTTCCTAGTATACGTTCCATAACCAATAAGACTGTAAATTATTGGTTAGTTATTAGTTTTTATTGGTTAAATAAGTATGTTAATAAAGTTTTGATTTTTTTTAAGGGGAATTTTATTTGAAGCTGCATAAAATATCCGGTGGTTATATCTACTATTACTCAATTTGCGAACTAAATAGTTTTCGGACTTTTAAATTAAAACTACTTAATTAATAATGTGTCTTAGTATTATTATTAAAATAGAAAAATTTTCCTACATAGGTACATGTAATGTCGGTAAGGATAATTCTTAAAATGTTTATTTTATGTACTAAAAATAATACACAAAGCTCGTAAAAATAAATTTTAAGAAATAACTAAAAATTTTAACTTAAAAAACTCAATTTTTACACAATAATGAGTAATAAGGACCTTCTTTTGTGAAAGTGATGCACAAAAGTTTGTAAAAATAAATAAATAAAATGTTTTTTTAGACTCAAAATAGAGTTAAATTTTACTCAACAATGAGTAATTGTGACCTGCTTCTGTGAAAATAGTACACAAATGTTTGTTAAAAGAAATAAATGAAACGTATTTTTAACTCAAAATAGTGTTAAAATATTTACACAATAATGAATATTATTGATCTTATTTTGTGAAAACATTACGAAAAAATAGGGAAATAAAAATAAAAAAAGGTAATTTTAACTTAAAAAAATGTAAATATTAATTCAATATTGTATAGAATTACCTCTAGTTTTATTAATAATTTGACTCATTTTATACTTAATGTTACTCAAAAAAATGATTTAATAATTAACTCAATAATGTGAGGGCTCGTTTTGATAAAACTTTAAGTTAATTTTGAGTTAAAATTGACTCAAAATTTTTTAGAGTGTACCACGTTGTAAATGTAAAAAATGCTCTGGTAAAATTACATTGGAATAATTGTATTTTTTTACTAGCTACAGTTTTTTGCTTAGTATTTTAGATAAATTAAATAAAAGACTAAAGTGGCAAATGGAAATTCAATAAACTCAGTAGGAACATAACAAAACTACATGGTTAGTTTAAAAAAAAAAAGGAAATATTTTTATTTGAAACTTAAACTGTTCAATATACAAGCAAACATAAACTCTTGAAGTAGCCAAGAACTTTGACATAGTCTATATACATTTTGGGGCCATATATAATATCAAATATGTTAATATAGGTACCTACTTACAAGCTAAATCTCACAAAAAAAACCCTTTAAGGTTGGAACTAATTCATTTAACATTTATGGACTCAAAAAAAATAAATAATATAATAATTTATAAATAATTATTTAATAAAATAATAATTTATTATTCTAACTTCGGTTAATATGAAATAACTTTTCTTTTCAAAAGATTTTGTTTTTTCGATTTGGTTCCTGCTTCGGGGTGTATTTTTGAAATATATCTTTGAAGGAACTCCAAAATGCAGGATGCTTCTTTGGGATATTCCAAATTAAAGACAAAATAAAGAGCAATTAAGCAATGCAATGCTCCTCCAAATGAGTCACATTTTTCCGTAACAGGTTCTTGTTCTAGGTATATTTTTATAGTATTGTTAGAGCCTACAAATAAAAAAAATACTTATAATCTTTTTTCAAAAAAAAAATTTACTTACCACCACATAATAAATGTCCTGGAATAAAATAAGTACATATAATATTTAACGTTATGATAAAAGTTTATTTATATTATTTAGTTTATTTTTTGTTATTAAAATTTTAGTTATTTGGCTCCAAATGGCATTAAATATAGCTTTTTAATACCGTTTATTATACCGGTAAATATAAATCATTAACATTATTAGTTTACAAGTTTTCTATTACAAGTTTATATAACCTTTACTTGCTGAAAATCTATACTAAATGCATACTAATAGGTAATAAGACATTTTCATAAAGGACCACGCACAGATTATATGGAAATTGGCAACCTGACCAGTCAGGCAATTTGACAAGTAATCATTGTTAACAGGTATTAATGTAAATATTTAACTTACCTGATACTTATAGGCACCAAGAAACAATAAAGAAAAACAGAAGGACTAGCACAAAATTCTTTATTACCTGTCGTAAGTCGAAAATAATAACTGAGTCAAAGTTTACTGAATAAAATACTAATAAAGTATTTTATTCAGTAAACTTTGACTGAGTCGTCATTTACGTTGAAAATTTCGGAATCGCTTGGGGACGCGTAAACACGCACTCTCATTGGCCGCGATTTACATAGCCAAGGTAAATTTAAGAATTAAGGTATAAATTTACAAAAAACTTATAATTTTACATTATAATAGTAAAAATAATTACAAATTTTATGTGATTTTATAATATGAATGTGATTTTGCAACTTTCTTCGGTAATTTTACAAATCTAATGTAATATTGCTTATAAGTTTCACAAAGTGATTTAAATTTACACAAGTTTATTAGGAATTTTAGTAAATACTTGGTTTATTACAAAATATTTTAATTTTACTGAATAATTGTTGTAACACTACTGAAGTTTCTGTAAACTTAAAAAGTAAATTTACAATCATTTTTTTCAGTGTACGTAGTTAAAAAGTGACTTTTGAAAATTTTTTGATATGTCTAATGTTATGTGAATGTGCCTTTTAGAAATACACTTATTTTGTTAAATATTTTACAGTAGGTATTTTATTTATATTGTCATATTATTACCTATAATTCGTATGTAATTTTATATTACATAACGAAAAATTTCCAAAAAAATACATTTACTATTTAATTTTACCTGGAAAACTACGTAAATTTACATAAATAAGCTTTGTGTAAATTCACATCGGATACATATGATTTTTAATAAAGAAATTCGCATTTTAATATTTACTTTTACCTAGCCAGCTCGGTAAATTTACATAAATTTATTACGTAATTTATATCGTAAGTTTACTTTAGAAACGTACATAATCTACTCTGTAAATTTCTGCATAATGGTTAGTGTATAATCACATCAAAAAATTACATTGTTTATTGTGTACCCATTTAATATTTACATAAGGAATGTAATTTTACACAACATATTGTGGTAACAAATTGCCAACGTAATGTTATGTAAATTTACAATGTGCGTTTTACCAGTGTATACCTAAGTTTATAGGTTAGATAGTAAAACTTAATGTCTAAAGGTTTTTATAAAAGTTTTCATAGAATTTGGGAATTATGCTTTTATTAATTAAATTTAGCAAAGCTAATTTCTTATGTCATAAAAGGAATCACTAAATGCATCGCAAAAGTGTGTATACACGTTCGGCGGTTGAAGAATTTCGAATATGATTTTTGCGTAATGTGTAAGAAGGAGACGGAGTAGAGCGAGAACAAACTTGGCTCCACCCTGGGCGGCTATCGCGTCGTCGTTGCGCTTATCAGTCCGGTTAAAGTTCGGTTGCAATTACTCGCATACCTATGTACGTGTTAGCCGATCATGTTTACAATTTATTTCAACATTTGGTACGAAGACGGATACAGTAATAAAATAAAAATCGTTTTCACTATTGATCAAAAGATTAATATCATTAAATGGTATTGTCATGCGGATAGTGCAGAAGAAGTTGTCGGCCGTTTTATATTTGCATATCCTGATCAGCAAGTCCCTACTGCTAAAACAATTTATAATATCTGGCATAAGTTTGAGCAGTGGGGATGTGTAAATCGGTGTGCAAAATGTTCTAGTGGCGATCAGGAACCTCGTCGAACACCTGACGCTAGGATTGAAAAGGAGGTCAAGGTGTGTGCTTTTGTGGAAGTAAGTGAACCTTGTTCTAGCTCCCAAATTTCTGAAGAACTTGATCTTCCAAGTCGTACAGTCAGTGGCGAAGCGTGAACTTTTTTTTCGGGTAGACAAACAATAAAAATCGTTAATTAGAAAAAAATCTTAATTCAATATTATTCATTTTAATAAAATAGAGAATGAAAGCGCCTGAAATATTAACTCAAAGAGAAAAATTATGTAGTGATATAAAAAAGAATAAAATAATTACTACTAGCAGTAAAAAAAAGATAGATAAATAAAAATAAATACTACTTACAAAAAAACACAACATAGGTATAACTATAACTTATAAATCCGTAATATCCATTATTTTAAAATTAATTAAAGACAAATAAAAACACAACTAAAATACAATTGCCAATATCGAACAGTCGTTCATAAATAACCACTAAAAAAACTTAAGATGTATTGCGCCGACCAGATCAAGCGTGTCCATAAACAATAACCCTCAACAGCATAATAAAATAGCTGGTCGACTTCAATAGACAAAAGCTCGAATGTCTTTTCCGCGAGTAAATTTCGCATACGTAATTGGCTGAATGCTGATGCGGCCGGACCTCTGCCACCTACTTGATGCGTATATGGTTCGATTAATTGCTCTAAATTTCGGAAGACAAACATCAATGTGTCCTTTTGGGGCTCGTATACAATAATTGGGTGTCAGCCCTGCATTTTTATTTTAATTGGTGCGTCAGGCGGGGCGCGCCTTAGATATTATAGATAGATAGATATTATAGCCGTTTAGATACTATATAATAATAGTAAGGAGCGACTACGCTCTGTGTTAATTTTTTTAAAATTGTAATTCCACAATTAGATGAAATAATTACGTAATAAATTAATGACAAATAACTGGATAATTTTGGGTAGACAGTGTCTACCTTGTCTACTCGTACGCTTCGCCACTGCGTACAGTGCGTGATATTTTGAAAAGAAATAAGTACAAAGCCTATAAAATTAAAAACACCCAAGAAATTTTTCCAAAAGATCAAATAAAACGCTTGGAGTTTGGTGAAACCTTAAGAGAAAAAATTAATCAAAATGACGACTTCACAAGTAATATTTTATTTACAGATGAGTCATCTTTTTCTCTTCTAGGTCGACATAATTCTTCAGTCGTGAGATATTGGTCTCGGGAAAATCTACATTTGAGTGTACCATTACGAACTCAATACCCGCAAAAGGTAAATGTTGGGCTGGTATTTTACCAATCACATTGTAGGGCCTTTGTTATTGATGGTACCTTAAACTCTAAGAGATATTTACTTTTATTGCAACAAAATATTACACCCGGTGTACGAAACTTGGATGTTAATTTTGAGAAAATTTGGTTTCAACAAGACGGATGTCCCGCTCACAACGCTAGACAAGTGCAGGACTATTTAACAAACACTTTTCCTGAACGGCTTATTTCCACAAGAGGTACCAAACCATGGCGTCCGCGATCTCCAACTTTGACGGAAATTCTTTACCAACACCGACATGAAAGAGCTATTAATTTGGACGAATTGCGACTTAGAATTATTAATATTTCTAGGTCCATTACACCTGAAATATTTGCCAATGTACGTAGAGAATATTACGACAGGTTGGAATACTGTGAAGCCCAACAAGGAGGTGTGTTTGAACACCTTATTAAATAATCCATTTATTTAGAATTATTATTTTGTTTAAGAGTTATTTTTATTTTAGAATATTGTATTTAGTTTTCACCAAAGGTTTTTAAGATTTGAGCATATTAAAGTTGTTTTTTTGACTTGCGATTATAAGCACGTTAAAAAACAACATAAAATTTTTATTTTTCGTGTGCGCGTAAAATTTCAATACTTGATTCGAGGCTAACCTACCCATCTCCAAACGCTTGCTAAACATCACTTCGAGCAAGCCGAAATTAAATTCACATTGCGAGCGGTACGGAGAATCGGCGTCGCTATCGGTGGGAGGTTACCGATGCAGTCGTTCTCTGTCTAATCTCTATCTATTAGGTCTAATACATTAAAACTCAATCCGTAAGATTCAACTCGCCAAACGTGTATATAATATGTAGGGCACAAGTGTTAAAGCTTATATAGCTTAAGTTCATCAGGGTTGCCAGTCTATTACAATTGTAATAAATCTATTACTTTTTCAAAACTTTTATTACCTTGTTACCATTTGCTAAAATCTATTACCTATTACCTTTAAAAAAAAAAATAAAAGCGCTCAACCTACATAATGAATTGAGTTCATATTTCGACTCCTGATTATTTGAAATTCGCACGCCAAAGAAGCGGTGGCGACGCGCCACGCTTTGACTCGTCGATGCGTCGACTCCTGAGGCGACATCCTAGCATATGTTAATTGTCAAGCACGTCCGTCGACTGTCATTACTAAGTCATGTGTCATTTATGTCAGAATGTCAATATTTTTATTATTTCATTATTTGTTTTTTTTATCTTTTGATTTTGCAAATTTGAGAAGGTTAAGTTAAGTGAAGATTTTCTATTAAGCCGAGTTCCCGTGACTGCCTTTTGAATCAATTTATACTGTTTGCCTTAATTTTTAATTAGTATGGACAGGTAAGAAAAAAAGGTAGCGAGTTGTTTATTTTCAATTTACAATTATTTTAGATTCCTTATTAAAAAAGCAAAACCAACGGTCCCAATGCAAAATCCACCCCCACAAGATCCACAGCCATCCACATCCAAGGCAAATGTTTCTCAGTGTGAGCTTTCATCTTCAACTGAAAATGAAGAAATGCCATTGCCGAAATCAAAAATGGAAAAAAAACCTATAAACAAAAGTTCAAGGTGGAATGGAAGCAAAAATATAATTTTTTGGATGTGAATGCAGAAGGATTAGCTTTTTGCAAAGTATGCAATATTGTTTTAAAGAGTGAATTGACTCATCTTGAGCGTCACAAGAAGAGGTCTTCTCATATAGCAAATATAAAAAAAGCAGAGAAAAATATAGCTTCTCATATAGCAAATATAAAAAAAGCTCCACAAATAACCACATTTTTGAATAATAATGAAATAAAGACATTAAGGGGTGTTAAAAGAGCTGAATATAAATTAGTGGGATTCTTACATGAGCACAATCTACCATTTATATTAATGGACCACCTCATCTTGCTAGAAGAATTTGAATTTGAAAATGTAGATAACCTCGGATTAAATAAACACCAAGCCATGAAGTAGGGATAAAGAAACATATTACACCACTCCTCGAACCAAACAATTTGATATATGAGATACTTAACTGCAAAAACTGAATGGTAGTACACTTTATAATAGGCGTCTTTTTCTTCGCGCATGATGGTTTAATGTTTCCGTTTCATATCGGCATCCGTTAAACTGTCAAAATTTATTTATTTTTTAAACTAAATATAGATTCGAGCCCAGAATATGCCTAACCCAACAATCACTACTTTTTTGAAAAGTTATTACCTTTTTTTCAAATCTGTTACCTTTTCATTGGACATTCTATTACCCCTTGCAAAATCAAACTGGCAACACTGAAGTTCATTATTCGAATAATTTTTAATCAAACTGGAGTAGAAGTAGTTCTATTTCTGGATTTATGAATTAATTAAACGTCCTATTGAGTGAGCCATATATTATACACCTACCTGTAACACCTTTAGCTTTTATTTATGATTATTTTGAATTCATGAGATATAGTTTTTGTTTTGTTGAATTAAAACATGCTAAGGTTAGCGAGGTCATGTCTAAGACTTTTCTTAATTTATTAAAGAATGAACCTGTGGGATCTCTTTTCTTTTTTATTGATCTTAATATTTTGTTGTTGTTTTGATTTATTTTTTGTTTATTGTTAAGGAAACAGTTTTGATTTAAAAAGGAAATTATTCTTGCTCTTAAAATGGTCTTATTTGATATATCAGTTGACTGTAGAGCATTTTCAGCTTCTAAAGCCAATGTTTCCCCTACACATCGGTCTTCCAGTATTCCGTTCTCAGTATTCCATTTGTTAAAATGTTCCCTCTATTCTACGTCCCTGCGCCGACATTGCGCCCATCCCCCCCAAACGTCCGCCTTAAATCCGTATAGAGCATGGCCGATGTGCGTTCAAGCGGGCGCACCTGCGCCCCCCATGGCTCCGCCTCTCTCCCCCTGCCCCTTTTTAGACGCGGACCGCGCGCACCGCCACGAGATCGACCGAGGTCCCCCCCCCCCGCGCTCCGCCAAAAGCTGCTCCCAATCAACGACATTGCGATTATAATGAGATTATATTGAATGTATGTGCGTCGGCCAATGAATGTTAAGTTATTTTAAAAGTTTTTGGTGGGGATCAGTAGTTATGGGGGGAGGGAATTCATTAATTGGGGGGATTAGTTAATTTTTCTTCACAGGATTAATCACGTGTATGAGGCTTGTATGTCGGCCATCTTGCTTGGTAAAATTGACAGGAGCTGACAGAAATGACGTTGTTGACTTTGACTGATCATCATTTGAGTTTGTTTTTTATTTCAACGTATGCTGGAGGCGTGGGTTGGGATTGGTTTAAGGATGCTTCATGCTATTTTAAATCAATAATTTTGTTCCCTGAAAAGTTATTCTCAATTCATATTTTAATTGATTTGCAGCAATTCCAGGTGTCCGGTAAGAAAATGTGAAATGAAATGTAATTTGAAGTTGATTAAAATTTGAGTTTGTCGGCCTTTTATTTGCATTTATAGTTATGCACTACATTTATAAACATTTTGTGTATTGTATTTTTGCAAATAAAAAACATTTATTATTAATATATTATTATCCTCTATAATAGAATCTGTGTGTTAATAAAATAGGGATATTATTATCCTACTGGTAATGTCTTTACATGTATGATAAGAAAATAACACAAAAATCTTCACAATATTTTCTAATCTGTTTGGAAACATTTTTAGATTAATTCTAATTTATATAATATCTATTATAATGAATTATTGTATATTATGTATATAATTTTATTTTATTTTTTTTTATATATTTTTAAGGAAAATTAAATAATAAATGTATTAAAGAAAAACATTGTTTTATTTCCATTTCGAAATTGGTAATATGTGGTTCACTATTGAACTCGTTTATTGTATGTGAAATAAAGCTGCAGAATTTTATCTTATCTTGATCAATATCTGATGCAGCAACAACTAATCGAAAAGTAACCTTTATAATTAGGTGTTTGCTAAATGATAACATAAGTTGAATTTTCCGCCTTAATTTGCCCACGCCTTTCTACCATTTTGATTGGTCCAATTAGTTACGTCAAACTGTCAAGTTAGTTACAACAGTTTCCGTTGCCAAGCGAAAGGACGCTAGCTGACTTGTCAGAAGAATTTCTATCAGTTTGTATGCAACCACCACTTCTCTATATATTTGTGTTCTGTGGGATTAATTAATAGTGAACGTACGTATATCAGGAATGATATTCCTCAGGGCCCATAATTTTCATAACATATATTAATTCACTTACTAATATTATTATTAACAATGGTTCAGTAATATCACTGAAGATGATGGAGATGACACGGTCGCTATATGTTCTGGAAGCTTCAAAAGTCAACAATTTATTATTTATTTATCCCTCACAGGCACTTGAAAGAGAGAGAGACAAAGAAAGAGTGTCACAAGATTGTAATTATATATTTCTTCAAGGTACTAGAGAGAGAGAGAGAACTGCATCCAAAGGCATAATCCTCTTTTGTCTTTATATTTTTCCTTTTATTTATTTATTCCTCACAGGCAGTTGAAAGAGAGAGAGACAAAGAGAGAGTGTCACAAGATTGTAAGAATGACTTTATCAATTGCCTGGAATTAGTCAATAATTAAATATTTCTTCAAGGCACTTGAGAGAGAGAGAGAGAGAGAGAGAGAGAGAGACAGAGAGAACTGTATCCAAAGGCATAATCCTCTTTTGTCTTTATATTTTTCCCTTTATTTATTTATTCCTCACAGGCAGTTGAAAGAGAGAGAGACAAAGAGAGAGTGTCACAAGATTGTAAGAATGACTTTATTAACTGCCTGGAATTAGTCAACAATTATATATTTCTTCAAGGCACTTGAGAGAGAGAGAGAGAGAGAGAGAGAGAGAGAGAGACAGAGAGGACTGTATCAAAAGGCATAATCCTCTTTTGTCTTTATATTTTTCCCTTTATTTATTTATTCCGCACAGGCATTTGAAAGAGAGAGAGACAAAGAGAGATTGTCACAAGATTGTAAGAATGACTTTATTAACTGCCTGGAATTAATCAATAATTATATATTTCTTCAAGGCACTTGAGAGAGAGAGAGAGAGAGAGCGACAGAGGGGACTGTATCAAAAGGCATAATCCTCTTTTGTCTTTATATTTTTCCCTTTATTTATTTATTCCTCACAGGCAGTTGAAAGAGAGAGAGACAAAGAGAGAGTGTCACAAGATTGTAAGAATGACTTTATTAACTGCCTGGAATTAATCAATAATTATATATTTCTTCAAGGCACTTGAGAGAGAGAGAGAGAGAGAGCGACAGAGGGGACTGTATCAAAAGGCATAATCCTCTTTTGTCTTTATATTTTTCCCTTTATTTATTTATTCCTCACAGGCAGTTGAAAGAGAGAGAGACAAAGAAAGAGTGTCACAAGATTGTAAGAATGACTTTATTAACTGCCTGGAATTAGTCAACAATTATATATTTCTTCAAGGCACTTGAGAGAGGGAGAGAGAGAGAGACAGAGGGGACTGTATCAAAAGGCACTAGAGAGAGAGAGAGAGAACCGCATCCAAAGGCATAATCCTCTTTTGTCTTTATATTTTTCCCTTTATTTATTTATTCCTCACAGGTACTTGAAAGAGAGAGAGACAAAGAAAGAATGTCACAAGATTGTAAGAATGACTTTATTAACTGCCTGGAATTAGTCAATAATTATATATTTCTTCAAGGCACTTGAGAGAGAGAGAGAGAGAGCGACAGAGGGGACTGTATCAAAAGGCATAATCCTCTTTTGTCTTTATATTTTTCCCTTTATTTATTTATTCCTCACAGGCAGTCGAAAGAGAGAGAGACAAAGAGAGAGTGTCACAAGATTGTAAGAATGACTTTATTAACTGCCTGGAATTAGTCAATAATTCTATATTTCTTCAAGGCACTAGAGAGAGAGAGAACTGTATCCAAAGACATAATCCTCTTTTGTCTTTATTTTTTTCCTCTATTTATTTATCCCTCACAGGCACTTGAAAGAGAGAGAGACAAAGAGAGAGTGTCACAAGATTCTAAGAATGACTTTATTAACTGCCTGGAATTAATCAATAATTATATATTTCTTCAAGGCACTTGAGAGAGAGAGAGAGAGAGAGACAGAGGGAACTGTATCCAAAGGCATAATCCTCTTTTGTCTTTATTTTTTCCCTTTATTTATTTATTCCTCACAGGGACTTGAAAGAGAGAGAGACAAAGAGAGAGTGTCACAAGATTGTAAGGATTGTAAGAATGACTTTATTAACTGCCTGGAATTAATCAATAATTATATATTTCTTCAAGGCACTTGAGAGAGAGAGAGAGACACAGAGAGAACTGTATCCAAAGGCATAATCCTCTTTTGTCTTTATTTTTTTCCTCTATTTATTTATCCCTCACAGGCACTTGAAAGAGAGAGGGACAAAGAGAGAGTGTCACAAGATTGTAATTATATATTTCTACAAGGCACTAGAGAGAGAGAGAGATAGAGGGAACTGTATCCAAAGGCATAATCCTCTTTTGTCTTTATTTTTTTCCTCTATTTATTTATCCCTCACAGGCACTTAAAAGAGAGGGAGACAAAGAGAGAGTGTCACAAGATTGTAATTATATATTTCTACAAGGCACTAGAGAGAGAGAGAGATAGAGGGAACTGTATCCAAAGGCATAATCCTCTTTTGTCTTTATTTTTTTCCTCTATTTATTTATCCCTCACAGGCACTTGAAAGAGAGAGGGACAAAGAGAGAGTGTCACAAGATTGTAATTATATATTTTTACAAGGCACTAGAGAGAGAGAGAGAGAACTGCATCCAAAGGCATAATCCTCTTTTGTCTTTATATTTTTCCCTTTATTTATTTATCCCTCACAGGCACTTGAAAGAGACAGAGACAAAGAAAGAGTGTCACAAGATTGTAATTATATATTTCTTCAAGGCACTAGAGAGAGAGAGAGATAGAGGGAACTGTATCCAAAGGCATAATCCTCTTTTGTCTTTATTTTTTTCCTCTATTTATTTATCCCTCACAGGCACTTAAAAGAGAGGGAGACAAAGAGAGAGTGTCACAAGATTGTAATTATATATTTCTACAAGGCACTAGAGAGAGAGAGAGATAGAGGGAACTGTATCCAAAGGCATAATCCTCTTTTGTCTTTATTTTTTTCCTCTATTTATTTATCCCTCACAGGCACTTAAAAGAGAGGGAGACAAAGAGAGAGTGTCACAAGATTGTAATTATATATTTCTACAAGGCACTAGAGAGAGAGAGAGATAGAGGGAACTGTATCCAAAGGCATAATCCTCTTTTGTCTTTATTTTTTTCCTCTATTTATTTATCCCTCACAGGCACTTAAAAGAGAGGGAGACAAAGAGAGAGTGTCACAAGATTGTAATTATATATTTCTTCAAGGCACTTGAGAGAGAGAGAGAGACACAGAGAGAACTGTATCCAAAGGCATAATCCTCTTTTGTCTTTATTTTTTTCCTCTATTTATTTATCCCTCACAGGCACTTGAAAGAGAGAGGGACAAAGAGAGAGTGTCACAAGATTGTAATTATATATTTCTACAAGGCACTAGAGAGAGAGAGAGATAGAGGGAACTGTATCCAAAGGCATAATCCTCTTTTGTCTTTATTTTTTTCCTCTATTTATTTATCCCTCACAGGCACTTAAAAGAGAGGGAGACAAAGAGAGAGTGTCACAAGATTGTAATTATATATTTCTACAAGGCACTAGAGAGAGAGAGAGATAGAGGGAACTGTATCCAAAGGCATAATCCTCTTTTGTCTTTATTTTTTTCCTCTATTTATTTATCCCTCACAGGCACTTAAAAGAGAGGGAGACAAAGAGAGAGTGTCACAAGATTGTAATTATATATTTCTACAAGGCACTAGAGAGAGAGAGAGATAGAGGGAACTGTATCCAAAGGCATAATCCTCTTTTGTCTTTATTTTTTTCCTCTATTTATTTATCCCTCACAGGCACTTGAAAGAGAGAGGGACAAAGAGAGAGTGTCACAAGATTGTAATTATATATTTCTACAAGGCACTAGAGAGAGAGAGAGATAGAGGGAACTGTATCCAAAGGCATAATCCTCTTTTGTCTTTATTTTTTTCCTCTATTTATTTATCCCTCACAGGCACTTAAAAGAGAGGGAGACAAAGAGAGAGTGTCACAAGATTGTAATTATATATTTCTACAAGGCACTAGAGAGAGAGAGAGAGATAGAGGGAACTGTATCCAAAGGCATAATCCTCTTTTGTCTTTATTTTTTTCCTCTATTTATTTATCCCTCACAGGCACTTAAAAGAGAGGGAGACAAAGAGAGAGTGTCACAAGATTGTAATTATATATTTCTACAAGGCACTAGAGAGAGAGAGAGAGAGATAGAGGGAACTGTATCCAAAGGCATAATCCTCTTTTGTCTTTGAATTAGGCAATAATTATATATTTCTTCAAGGCACTAGAGAGAGAGAGAGAACTGCATCCAAAGGCATAATCCTCTTTTGTCTTTATATTTTTCCCTTTATTTATTTATTCCTCACAGGCAGTTGAAAGAGAGAGAGACAAAGAGAGAGTGTCACGAGATTGTAATTAAATATTTCTTCAAGGCACTAGAGAGAGAGAGAGAGAGAGAGAGAGATAGAGGGAACTGTATTCAAAGGCATAATCCTCTTTTGTCTTTATTTTTTTCCTCTACTTATTTATCCCTCACAGGCACTTGAAAGAGAGAGAGACAAAGAGAGAGTGTCACAAGATTGTAATTATATATTTCTTCAAGGCACTAGAGAGAGAAAGAGAACTACATCCAAAGGCATAATCTTCTTTTGTCTTTATATTTTTCCCTTTATTTATTTATCCCTCACAGGCACTTGAAAAAGAGAGAGACAAAGAGAGAGTGTTACAAGATTGTAAGGATTGTAAGAATGACTTTATTAACTGCCTGGAATTAGTCAATAATTATATTTTTCTTCAAGGCACTAGAGAGAGAGAGAGAACTGCATCCAAAGGCTTAATCCTCTTTTGTCTTTATATTTTTCCCTTTATTTATTTATCTCTCACAGGCACCTGAAACAGAGAGAGACAAAGAGAGAGTGTCACAAGAATGTAAGAATTGTAATAATGACTTTATTATTAACTGCCTGGAATTAGTCAATAATTATATATTTCTTCCAGGCACTTTAGAGAGAGAGAACTGCATCCAAAGGCACAATCCTCTTTTGTCTTTATAGTTCCCTTTATTCATTTATCCCCCAAAGGCACTTGAGAGAGAGAGAGAGTGACACAGGATTGTAATAATGACTTTATCAACTGCCTGGAATTAGTCAAGAAAACATGTTACAAAATAAGTATTAGGAAAGATAAAAGACTATTTTAAATTTAAGTTTCTTGGTAATATTAAACTGCAATCAACTGAGGTTAATTTGTCACAGGTTTCTTGGTATCATTGTAAAAAAAAATGCGATCAACATATCATAAAATTAACAACTATATTAACAGTATATAAATCATTGAAGTAATTTAGTCTGGGAAGATTTACATAAAAATTCATTAAAACCACTTAATGTGGTACAAAATTATATTTAAAAAATACTCAAATCAAAATTACTCTAGTCTAAAGTTATTTTTAATTACGATATATAGGTACATATATACACACAAATCACAAATTAAATAATTTTAAAAATTTATAATTTATTTGTTATATTATAAAGATTTAGTGTTGACTGTTGATAATTATTACGTTTTGTTAGATTGGCATGAGTGATGAGGATGGAGATTATTATGACGTGACTCGATTATGGCAAGACGTATTAATTTATGTATTTATAAATTAAAATATAAAATAAATTAAATAATAAATTTAAATTACTGTACTTCTTTCTGTGAATCGCCTGTATCTCCCTTTGCCCGTTCTTCTACCTCCGCTTTAAAAATGAATAGAATATTTTTTTACATAATTAGAAAGTCGGCCATTTTGCAGGTGCAGGTAAAAGCCCCCTTGGCGCGCCTCTGACCTTCGGCATCACATCGAACCCACCTCCCCGGGACCGAATCTCCAATTGGTCCTTCGAGCCGCCAATCCCACCGGCCCGACAACGTCGAGGGCCTTTTTACAGGGCCAAGACACAGAAGTCGCGTATACGTCAGTCAACGAACTTTTCTCGCTTAACGGTTTTCCGTGGAAAATTTGTGTAAAACACCATCGACCTTCAGGTAAGTTTTTCTAGTTAGAACGACAAAAAATCTAAAGGGGGTGTCTTTTGAACGAGTCTATGCTGGGGTGCGGTCGCTTCTGCGCTTAGAATGTGCTTCGGACCGAATCGGTTGCGCATCATGAGGCAGAGTCTAAGCGGGTTTATACGGTTTTTTATGATTCGATAGGCCCCGAGGTCTATATTGCTTGCCAGTTGGCTAATAATAAATACGACGAGTCTGCGCATTAATAATATATGGTGGGTGTGTCTATTGTTATTGATTATGTTCTAGGTTAGGGCTATACAGAATAATAAATCCTTTATTAATAAAGGTGCAATACTGTTGATTCCTAATTCTACAAAATGCAGCATTAAAAAAATTATTTTATACCATAGAGGACCGTTAAAAAAGTCGCGGGAATTCAAAAATCTTACCACTGTAATTAATTTGCCAAAAGTAGCGAGAGGCATATTAAGCGAATATTTGACACAGAGGGCAATTAATGTTTCTTACTAGATTTTTCTATTAAATGGTTTATTATAATGTTTCAATATTCTTTATTACCATTTTTAGTACTTTACAACCAAAAAAAGCATTATTTCACTTACAGGTTATGTCAACGAGGTATAATACCGAAATTTTTTTGACAGACAGTGAGGGCAACCACTAACCCAAAAATTCCACTAAAAATTCGCAATGGCGCCAACGTAATTCTGATTACCAATCGAACTCGTATAACCTAGAGAGAGAACAAACAACAAAAAACAAACTTTCTCACATAACCACGACGTCAGCGAGGGCCCCAATAAACTTTACCAAGTGCGATAATGAAACTTTTCGCGTCTCTCTCTCTCTCACTCCCTCGTTTAACCGGTAACAAACGAGGACGGGATAGTGACGTGATAATGAACAGCGGAGGGGTCGTCGACCCCATCGTGTTGTCTCGATTCGATTGAAATGCGACCAGGTTGCCAAGTTAAGGATTTGTGGTTAATATAGTTTTGTATCGAAATATTATTATTTTTGTCATATCAACTTGACATTTTGCTGTTGACAATACAGCTTGACGTTCCATTGACATTTGACAGGTTGTTTAAGCAGTTGATTTTAAAGGGTATAGAACGCATTTGTATATAAATATTAATTGGATTTTGGGATACCTGATGAAGAAGTAAAGATTAGAGTGAAAAACTTTAAAATGCTGGACATTCTATCCATCCTTGGATTTCAAATGTCACCCTCTTCCTTTTCGCCCCCAAGATGGCGCTCATCATCCGCCATTTTATAAACTGTAACCGTCACTTTAAGGAGAGCCTAGACATATAGACATATCTCGACTTTAGTTCAGTATCATCCGATAGATGGCACCCGATGCCGCAGTATTTTTGATATAATTTACAGTACCCCTATTACATCAAAAAGGCGAAAAAATATATACCTACTGAACCTAAACTTTTGGGAATAGTTATCTATACTTTTAGCAAATATGTCTGCAGTGTTGCCAACAAACTATGAACCTGTTTGTTGACATTTTAAATCAATCTGATTATTAAAAGCTACATCTCTGATTTATTTTTTCGCAGTAAATCAACTTTCCCATTTCCTTGTTCAGACTTCCAGTTATCTGGGATCTAAACAACTAGGGTCTAATGAAACATTTCTCAAGTTATACTCTTTAAATCTGCTTAAGTAAATTAAATTCCTATGCCGACTTTACCTAATAATAATTCGGATTGCAACGTCCAATCCTCTGCAAGATGGCGCCTATTCGCCATTTTTAGCCCAAAAAAACCATCCAACTAGAAAAAAATAGACTTAGTGACGTCACATGTCACTTAATCTCAAATTTCCCTTTTAGTCGTATAACCGAGTATTAGGGAAATTTCGATGCTCTGGCAACGTGGCGCGTTCGGCGTGCCATCGAAGGCGGCGGCATCGCTTTCAAGGTCAGGGCCTACTGACCCATTTTCGTATCGAATAAGGGTCGACTGGCGATAATGTCAGTCAAATGGAGAAGCGTTCGGTGGGGGGAGGAGGTCTTTGACATTATCGAGTACTTTATGAGGTTATGTTCGTGCTTATGCTTTTTGAGGCTTTAAGAGTTTGTTTTTTAAGGTCTACAGTCGCCCAGACAAGTACTGTTGGCTATACAATTGTATTGGTATATAATATGGTTGGAAAACCTTATTTGGGTTAAAAAGTGCAACTTTTAATATTTTGAAATATTTATCAATTTTTAGTTATTAACACTTGACTTGTTAAGCTAAATTATAAATTAAATATTGCAAAAGAAAACATGTCAAAAGTAGAAGGAAGGAAGACCTTAAGGAAGAAATATACAGGGGGGTAGAACCCCAAAATAGAAAATATGCGATAGAAAATCAAAAATTATATCGCTATGGCAGAACTTGTCTGGGCGACTGTAAAAATGTAAAAAACGCACTACTACGTATTGAACTAAATTATACGTACCTACTTACATAATATTTTTAATCTTGTACCTGTTTCTGTTTCACTCGCACTGAATTACAAATAAATTCCACTTTTCACCTTGGCCGTCCGCAGTCGAGAAATCACTGGCAATATTTCGTTTTTAGATAATAAAAAATAATTTTAAAATTAAAAATAGAGTTAAAGAATTTATTTTTAGGGGATTTCGTTGATAACATTAATATAATGATTATTATTATGACGCCATTGCAAATTGAACGATACTATTATAGCCGGTGCAGTAATGTAGACGTTTTTATATTTTAAGTCCTTTCGTTATGCCGAGCATGCAAATTTTTATAGTCGCCCAGATAAGTTCTGTTCTAAGTGACAATTTATGAATTATTCAGAAAACGTAGCTGCAATTAAAAAAATTATTTGAAAAAAACCTAAACTACATATACTCATCTATATGTTAAAGCAGTAATTAGATACATATCAAGAGACAAATCAAAAACCCTAAATAAAATTTGGTGAGCATTCTTTCTTTAATAACATGTTTTTTGTTTTACGAGAATATCCCCAGTAGTTTTCCAGATATTCGGGTTTAAAGTGACTCCTCATCTTGAAAATTAATAAGTTTTATTGGTTCCACTGGAAGTCTGATATTTTGGAAAATATTGCTTGAACTAGTTTAGACCCTAAATAACATTTGATGAGAATTATTTTCTTAATAACATGCTTTTTGTTCCATGAAAATATCCCCAGTAGTTTTCCAGATATTCGGCTTTAACCCTTAACTACTGTGGTGCGGTCACCATGACCGCAGCGCTTATCAAGATCTCTAAAATTTGCCCCCTCTCAAGTTATAATGCCTTGGGCGTCCTTGTACCTTTAAAATTTAAATTAGTACAATTCAAGAAAGTAGTGCGAGTACGTCGTGTTTTGTGTCTCTATTTTTTTAGTTACGCCGAGTTAAATTTTTTTTGCGGTCATAGTGACCGCAGTACAGTAACGGTGAAATATTTTATTCTTTGCTTGTAACGAATATTCAAATTTATTATGGCTAATGATGCGCCAGGTCCGTCAAAAAAAAATCGGTTTTGCGATACTGATTTTGAGTCTACAGGTTTAAGGTGGTTAGATGAAATCGAAAATGAAATGTTGACTGCAATTGAGAGTGATGAAGATAGTGCCAGTGAAAGTATTTATGAACCAAGTGAACATGACACTGATACAGAACAGGAAGGGGATGAAGAGGAGTTTGCCAATACCGACGAGCAGGAAGATTCTGAGGATTATGAGGAACCGGTAAACCAAGCTTCCAAAAAATCAAGAAATTTCTATGGCAAAAACCGATTCAAGTGGTCATCTGAGAGCTTTACATCGCGAAGCCGAACTCCAAAGCACAATATTGTGCTTCGTTTACCAACTCTACGAGGATCCGCTAGTCTGTTAGGGCATGAAGCACAACCTTTTGCAGTTTGGAACTTGCTGATCACGGATGATATGTTAAAAACTATTTTGCATTGGACTAATGAGAAAATAAAGAAACAAAGGGCCAATCTAAAAAATTCATCAAGATCAGAGCATCAAGATTTGGACATTGTTGAGTTAAAAGCTTTTATCGGCCTGTTATTTTACAGCGCAATTTTTGTGTCAAATCATGAAAATATATCCAGAATATTTGCAACCGATGGCACTGGACGAGAAATATTTCGATGTGTGATGAGTAAGCAGAGGTTTGCATTTCTATTAGCGTGCTTACGCTTTGACAATTCTTTAGACCGAAATATCAGGAAACAAGAAAATCCACTTGCTGCAATATCTGAACTTTTTGATCAGTTTATCAAAAATTGTCAGACTCTATATTCTTTGGGAGTAAACTGCTGCATTGATGAGATGTTGGTCTCTTTTCGAGGAAGGTGCAGGTTTAAAATGTATATGCCCAATAAGCCATGCAAATATGGAATCAAGATCGTATGTATGACAGATGCACGTACACACTATTTTTTTAATTGGTATATATATACTGGAAAAGACTCTGATGGATTTGGTTTGGAAGAACATTTAAAAAAATTTAATAAACCAACGCAGTCTGTATTGAGATTAGTACAACCAATAGCTGGATCAAATCGAAATATTACCGCCGATAACTGGTTTACTTCTTTAGAACTTGTCGAGCAATTAAAGAATCGGAAACTTACGTATGTCGGAACTGTTAAAAAAAATAAAAAAGAGATTCCCCCAGATTTTTTACCTAAAAAAGACAGAAAAGTTGGTAAGGATGGAACTTTATTTGGTTTTACTAAAGACGTAACCTTAGTTTCATATGTTCCACAAAAAAATAGAGCAGTGATTCTCGTATCATCCATGCACCATTCGACATCATTTGACGATGGCACGGAAAAGCCAGAAATTGTAACCTACTATAACTCTACGAAGGGCGGGGTAGATGCCATAGATGAAAAATGTGCCAAACACTCTACAAGTCGCCGTACAAGAAGATGGCCTATGGTTATATTTTTCCGAATCTTGGACATAAGCGGAGTAAATGCCTATATTCTTCATCAGAGTTATAAGAACAATAAAGTAATGGAAAAAACCGACTTTATTAAAATTCTTGCTGATGAGCTAGTCAGGCCGCATTTAGAAAGAAGAGCCAATAATCCAAGAATTGCTCGAGATCTACGGTCTACAATAAAAAGAATTCTAAATATTCCTGAAGAACGTCTGGAACAGGTGGAAATGGAAAAATTGGAAAAAAGGAAAACGTGTTACACTTGTCCTTCAAAACTAAAAAGAAAAACTTTTCATTTGTGCTACATGTGTACAAAACCCATTTGTGTTGAGTGTTCGACAAAGCTTTGCATAAACTGCAGGCATAATTTGTAACTTTTTTAACATGTGCAATTTTTTTTTAGATAATGTTGTTTATGTAATGTTAAGTTTTTTTTTGTAACTCCATACCTTTATCTTTAAGAAAAAATAAGCCATATTATTTTAGAATTATTACTTTTTGTTTAATGTTTATTTTAAAAAAAACTGTAAAATTTTGAAAAAAAAGCCTTATGAAATAAAAACATTTAAAAAAATATATATATTGACTGGTTTTGTTTGTTTACCTTCGATTTTCATTAAAAACCTTTTAATATTTATTATAAATAATAAAACAATATGAAAAACACAAAAATATATTTTTTGGCGGTAATTATATTTGCGGTCACCATGACCGCACTACATGCGTAACGCTATTAAATCGACACTACAGTAGTTAAGGGTTAAAGTGACTCCTTACCTTGAAAATGAATAATTTTTTTTGGTCACCACTGAAAGTCTGATATTTTGGAAAATATTGCTTGAACTAGTTTAGACCCTAAATACCATTTGATGAAAAATCTTTTCTTAATAACATGCTTTTTGTTCCATGAAAATATCCCCAGTAGTTTTCCAGATATTCGGGTTTAAAGTGACTCCTCACCTTCAAAATTAATAATTTTTATTGGTCACCACTGAAAGTCTAATATTTTAGAAAATATTGCTTGAAATGGTTTGTACCCTGAATATCATTTGATGAAAATTCTTTTCTTAATAATACGCTTTTTGTTCCATGAAAATATCCCCAGTAGTTTTCCAGATATTCGGCTTTAAAGTGACTAAGCACCTTGAAAACTAGTAATTTTTATTGGTCCCACTGGAAGTCTGATATTTTGGAAAATATTGCTTGAACTGGTTTGGACCCTGAATAACATTTGATGAAAATTATTTTCTTAATAACATGCTTTTTGTTCCATGAGAATATTTCCAGTAGTTTTTCAGATATTCGACTTTAAAATGACTACTCACTTTGACAATTATTAATTTTTATTGGTCACCACAGAAAAAGTGTCATATTTCGAAAATTATTGCTTGGACTGGCTTGGACCTTAAATAATATTTAGTGAGCATTTTTTTCTTAATAACATCTTTTTATTTCACGAGAATCTTCCCAGTAGTTTTCCAGATATTCAGCTTTAAAGTGACTCCTCACCTTCAAAATTAATATTTTTTATTGGTCACCACTGGAAGTCTAATAATTTGGAAAATATTGCTTGAACTAGTTTAGACCCTAAATAACATTTGATGAGAATTATTTTCTTAATAACATGCTTTTTGTTCCATGAAAATATCCCCAGTAGTTTTTCAGATATTCGGCTTTAAAGTGACTAAGCACCTTGAAAATTAATAATTTTTATTGGTCACCACAGAAAGTCTGATATTTTGAAAAATATTGCTTGAACTGATTTGGACCCTGAATAACATTTGATAAAAATTATTTTCTTAATAATATGCTTTTTGTTTCATGAAAATATCCCCAGTAGTTTTCCAGATATTCGGGTTAAAAGTAACTCCTCACCTTGAAAATTAATAATTTTTATTGGCACCACAGAAAAAGTCTGATATTTCAAAAATTATTGCTTGGACTGGCTTAAACGCTAAATAAAATTTGATGATAATTCTTGTCTTAATAATATGCTTTTTGTTCCATGAAAATATTCTCAGTAGTTTTCCAGATATTCGGGTTTAAAGTGACTCCTCACCTTGAAAACTAATAATTTTTATTGGTCCCACTGGAACTCTGATACTTTGGGAAATATTGCTTGAACTGGTTTGAACCCTAAATAACAATTAAAAAAATTATTTTCTTAATAATATGCTTTTTGTTCCATGATAATATTCTCAGTAGTTTTTCAGATATTCGGGTTTAAAGTGACTCCTCACCTTGAAAACTAGTAATTTTTATTGGTCCTACTGGAAGTCTGATATTTTGAAAAATATTGCTTGAACTGATTTGGACCCTTAATAACATTTGATAAAAATTATTTTCTTAATAATATGCTTTTTGTTCCATGATAATATTCTCAGTAGTTTTCCAGATATTCGGGTTTAAAGTGACTCCTCACCTTCAAAATTAATAATTTTTATTGGTCACCAATGAAAGTCTAATATTTTGGAAAATATTGCTTGAAATGGTTTGTACCCTGAATACCATTTGATGAAAATTCTTTTCTTAATAATACGCTTTTTGTTCCATGAAAATATCCCCAGTAGTTTTCCAGATATTCGGCTTTAAAGTGACTCCTCACCTTGAAAACTAATAATTTTTATTGGTCCCACTGGAAGTCTGATATTTTGGAAAATATTGCTTGAACTGGTTTGGACCCTGAATAACATTTGATGAAAATTATTTTCTTAATAACATGCTTTTTGTTCCATGAGAATATTTCCAGTGGTTTTTCAGATATTCGACTTTAAAATGACTACTCACTTTGACAATTATTAATTTCTATTGGTCACCACAGAAAAAGTGTCATATTTCGAAAATTATTGCTTGGACTGGCTTGGACCTTAAATAATATTTAGTGAGCATTTTTTTCTTAATAACATCTTTTTATTTCACGTGAATCTTCCCAGTAGTTTTCCAGATATTCAGCTTTAAAGTGACTCCTCACCTTGAAAACTAATAATTTTTATTGGTCCCACTGGAACTCTGATACTTTGGGAAATATTGCTTGAACTGGTTTGAACCCTAAATAACAATTAAAAAAAATATTTTCTTAATAATATGCTTTTTGTTCCATGATAATATTCTCAGTAGTTTTCCAGATATTCGGGTTTAAAGTGACTCCTCACCTTGAAAACTAATAATTTTTATTGGTCTCACTGGAAGTCTGATATTTTGGAAAATATTGCTTGAACTGATTTAGACCCGACATAAAATTTGATGAGAATTATTTTCTTAATAACATGCTTTCTGTTTCTGTTTTTTTCGTTCTGTTTCTGTTTAATAACATGGCTTTAAAGTGACTAAGCACCTTGAAAATTAATAATTTTTATTGGTCACCACAGAAAAAGTCTGATATTTTGGAAAATATTGCTTGAACCATTCTTCAAAATAGGTAAATAAAAATTCAACAATTGTATAGATTTTACATACAATTTGATTCTGGAAATGGTACAGAATCAATTTGTGTAGAATTTCTCTATGCTATTGTGTTTAAACAACTGTGGTTCTATAATCAACAAATTGTGTATCAATTTGATTTATTTTATTGTATATATAGTACACTATTTGTATACTTAAATTCCACAATATTTTATATTCATTTAATATAATTGTTTAGTAAATAAGCAAACTCTTAGTGTTTTTTTAAAATTGTATGTACAGGAAAAAAACACAATTTGTGCATTTTAAATACACACGTTAGTGTAGGTTGTTTTTACAATATATTTTATTTTCTTTCATTTCAACTATAAAATTTTATTACAAATTGTGTATAATAATACTATATATTTGTTTTATAATTTTAAATATAGTGTAGGTTACTTATTTTAGGTTTGTATATCAAATTAACATAAGAAATGGAGTTTTTTATTACAATGTTTTGTATTTATATTCATAAAAATTTAAAAATAATCAATATATTTGTATAAAAAATACATTTTAGAGAATTTCGTCATAAATCTGTGTAATAATAAATTCTAGGGCGCCTGGGAAAAACAGGATAGGTCATAATTTGATTAAAATAAAATAAATCTTGTAAAAAATGGATCAAAGGTTTGCTGATCATTTTTTCCTTTTTTTGTTAAAATGCCCAATGACCTGTAGGTCCGTCGCAGTGATTATTATGTACTCCACAGCTTTCCGCTTACGGATACCGGCTTTTTGCTAGTAGATTGGACATATATGGCTAATAGTAAATTTCTGGATTTTCATGTAGAAATATTTCGTTGATTTCTTTTGTAAGAGCTATAAATCGCTCTGTTGATATGCTGAAAAATAAACAAAAATCATAATAAAATTAAGGGCATATTAACAAATAATAATATAGCTTACTACTGGGAAGAGGATTTATTAAGCTCATTTTTTATAATGAGTCGAGCCAAATCACCCCTTCTAAATTTTTTTGTTTTTTCCATATGATGGGTAAATTAGCTTTCCTTCCTCACATCCATCCAAGAGATTTTTTACGCTTTAAAATTAAGTTAGGATAATCCGAATAAAATTGCTCTTGTGGAAAATACCTTTTTTTACATCGTAATCGTATTTTGAAAATTATTGCTTGGCCTGGCTTAGACCCTAAATAATATTTACTGAGCATTTCCTTAATAACATGCTTTTTATTTCACGAAAATCTTCCCAGTAGTTTTTCAGAAATTCGGCTTTAAAGTGACTCCTTACCTTAAAAATTGATATTTTTTATTGGTCACCACTGAAAGTCTGATATTTTGGAAAATATTGCTTGGACTTGTTTGGACCTTAAATAACATTTGATGAAAATTATTTTTTTTAATAATATGCTTTTTGTTCCATGAGAATATTCCCATTAGTTTTCCAGATATTCGGCTTTAAAGTGACTTCTCACCTTGAAAACTAATAATTTTTATTGGTCCCACTGGAAGTCTGATATTTTGGAAAATATTGCTTAAACTGGTTTGAACCCTGAATAACATATGATGAGAATAATTTTCTTAATAACATGCTTTTTGTTCCATGAAAATATTCCTAGTAGTTTTCCAGATATTCGGGTTTAAAGTGACTCCTCACTTTGAAAATTAATAATTTTTGGTCACCACTGGAAGTCTGATATTTTGGAAAATATTGCTTGGACTGGCTTGGACCCTAAATAATATTTGATAAAAATTATTTTAATAAAAATATATTCGACTTTAAAGTGACTCTTCACCTTGAAAACTAATAATTTTTATTGGTCCCACTGGAAGTCTGATATTTTGGAAAATATTGCTCGACCTCTAAATAACGTTTGATGCGCATTCTTTCCTTCAGTATTTCTTACATATATCCCAGAAATTATTTTGAAATTCTTATTCAAGCCATATTTCATATCGTTCATATAAGTCAAATGATTTTTCCCAATTAGATAATTGTTCCTAGTTTCCAGACGATTAAAATCCCATTTTCCATGCCTTTGGCATATTGAACAAAATAAAGTTTGTTTCATTTCATCGCTCAATTATACAACCTAAACTATTGGAAATTTGCATTATCTATCTTACTTCAACTCATCGGATCCATCAGGTAAATATTCGCAATGGCACTGGCATTTCGGGGGGGTGGCTCCCTGTACGCCCTTCATGTCTCCCTATATCTACCCTCCATCGATCAATAATATAATCTGCCTCGGTCTGGTCCTGATGACGGCGAATCGAGTCATTTTTTTTTAACCATTTTAGATATACAGGGTGACGCAGTTTTAAGTATTATGGTCTTAAAAAGCTGATTATTGAAAATCAGAACGTTTTTTATTACTTTGCTTTGTCTTCTTAATATGCTCTTCCAGGGAATTAAAGTTAAATTGAGTAGGTCAAAAAAGAGGAATCTGACGCAGTTGGAATGACCATACTAGTCTTCTAAGTCAAGTCTCATATTTTGGTAAATATTGCTTAAACTGGTTAGGACTTTTAGTAATATTTGGTGCACATTCTTTGCTTAATAACGTGCTTTTTGTTTGATCAAAATATTCTTAGTAGTTTTCCAGATATTCGACTTTAAAGTAACTACTCACCTTGAAAATTAATAATTTTTATTGGTCACCACTGAAAGTCTGATATTTTGGAAAATATTACTTGGACTGGTTTAGACCATAACTAACATTTAATGACAATTATTTTCTTAATAATATACTTTTTGTTTCATGAGAATATTTCAAGTAGTTTTCCAGATATTCGGCCTGAAAGTGACTACGCACCTTGAAATTTAATATTTTTTATTGGTCATCACTGAAAGTCTGATATTTTGGAAAATCTTGCTTGAACTGGTTTGGACCCTAAGTAATATTTGGTGCATATTCTTTGCTTAATAACATGTTTTTTGTTTCACGAGAATGTTCGCAGTAGTTTTGAAGATATTCGACATTAAGGTGACTACCAACCTCGAAAATTAATAGTTTTTATTGGTCCCTACAGAAAGTCTTATATTATGGAAAATGTTACTTGGACTGGTTTGGATCCTAAATAACATTTGATGACAATTAATTTCTTAATAATATACTTTTTGTTCTATGAAAATATTCCCAGTAGTTTTCCAGATAATTAGGTTTAAAGGGACTGCTCACTTTAAAAACTAATAATTCTCGTCTGGACAGTTTGGTTGGACACCTATTTCAGCAATTTTCCAAATTTGTACTAATGTAAGACTTCGAGAAAAAAAATATTTTTTGAAAATATTGCTTTTTCTCTTAACATTTGACACACTGTTCATAAGCTAAAAAATTGACCATGTGTGACTTATTATTAAAAAAAAGTCACAAGTACCATAATTTTTTTGAGACATCCTCAACACCCAAAATCATTATTATGAAACGAATATATAAAAAAGCAAAAATATCCAACGATTTGTATTAATTCTTAAATGCACTATATAGTGTCCCACGGTAATTTTTTTAAATCGAAGTTTTTTAGACCCACAGTAAAAATCGTCCAAAACTATTTATAAATAAAACACCCTGTATTAAAAAAAAAACAACTCACTATTAGTAGGTATATTAATTTTGAAGGTATCCTCGGATTTATTTTGCATATTGGATGGCAATATACAAGGTGTCCAAACTATTTTTTTTAATTAAAAAAAAACTTTAATTGTATTTTAATAAGTTTAGTACTTTAATTGTATTTTAATAAGTTTAGTCTTTTTATTAAGGAGGTATTTTTAACTACTAATTCAGACAGTAGGTATTTTGATGGGCAAAATTTATCCTAAGGGAACTTAAAAAAGTCCTTTGGAATAAATATGTTGGTCTAGTTGGTCATTAGAGCAAATGCCTCTCAAGTGTACCCTAAGTATGTCCTAAATATCACTGTTTTTTACGAAATTATAACTGATTTTTTCAGTCTGATTTTTTTTAGTACATCCTGTATAAAACGTCGAAATATCTCCAGAGAAAATAAACAAAACAAACTTTCTGTGTGGTCCTCGAGATGTAAACAAGCAAATCAATTGTGTGGTGCTGTCCCGGGAAGGTTTTTAAATAAACATACCAGGGAATTTATATATATGTTACCTCATCATTTTTATGGTTACAGTGTAGTAATTCTATTTGCGTAGGATTTTTAGAAAAATATATCTTGTCTGTCCAGTAATGCCTTTTCTAAAGGTAATTCTGACCTTAAAAATCGTCTGAATCACGGTTATAAAGGGCATTTCTATCAATTGTACCGTGTGTCTTCATTTTTAGCAATAACTCATTTGAAGGAAAAAAAAATGAATATGAAAATGGTAGATCCCAGATTTCTTTATCAAAAAGTTGTTATTTAGTTGACAGAAAATCGCTTATAAAAGTCAAGTGTGTGGGGTACAAACTACCAATTTTTTTTTGAGTTGGTGTTTATATTTCTAAACTTTTTTAAAGTCATTTATTCGTTTTTTTCAGGCAATTGAAGCCAAGCCATTTTTTCTGGTCTCTAGGACATTAAGTCACTTTTCAATTAATTTCCTACATTTGAAGCCATGTTCAAGCTTATTCCATAAGCATTTAAAGTCACTTGTTTTTATTCATGGACTTAAAGTAATTTATTTATTTATTCTAAATATGTAAAACCAAGCAATTTTTTTCTCAGTTGGTGAGGTTTTGTTTGAAGCATATGAAGAGAATATGTGTACAAATTTTCAAAATGGCATCTGGTCAATTTTTTGACTTGTGAGTATTTTGTCGAATAATTAAAAGAAAAAAATCATAATTTTCAAAAAAAATTATTTTTCTCAAAATTTTGTACAAATTTAGAAAAACGTTGAAATAGGTGTCCAACCAAATTGTCCAGAGAATATGTGTACAAATTTTCAAAATGGCATCTGGTCAATTTTTTGAGTTATGAGTATTTTGTCGAATAATTAAAAGAAAAAAATCATAATTTTCAAAAAAAATAATTTTTCTCAAAATTTTGTACAAATTTAGAAAAACGCTGAAATAGGTGTCCAACCAAATTGTCCAGAGAATATGTGTACAAATTTTCAAAATGGCATCTGGTCAATTTTTTGAGTTATGAGTATTTTGTCGAATAATTAAAAGAAAAAATCATAATTTTCAAAAAAAATTTTGTTTTCTCAAAATCTTGTACAAATTTAGAAAAACGCTGAAATACGTGTCCAACCAAATTGTCCAGAGAATATGTGTACAAATTATGAGAATATATGTACAAACTATGTGTACAATGTCGAATAATTAGAAAAAAAATCAAAATTTTGAAAAAATATTTTTTTTCTCAAAATCTTGTACAAATTTCCAAAAACGTTGAAATAGGTGTCCAACCAAATTGTCCAGAGAATATGTGTACAAATTTTCAAAATGGCATCTGGTCAACTTTTTGACTTATGAGTATTTTGTCGAATAATTAAAAGAAAAAATCATATTTTCCAAAAAAAAAATTTTTTCTCAAAATCTTGTACAAATTTAGAAAAACGCTGAAATAGGTGTCCAACTAAATTGTCCAGAGAATATGTGTACAAATTTTCAAAATGCCATCTGCTCAACTTTTTGACTTATGACTACTGTGTCGAATAATTACAAAAAAAAATCATAATTTTCAAAAAAAAAACTTTTTCTCAAAATCTTGTACAAATTTGGAACCGACTATACTGAAAATGGATTAAAGGTTTAGGGACTATCCTGTATATAGGACTGGGCGACTTTTTCCAATTTCTCAAAAATACCTCTAAATAATTAATCAGCTTAATTATAGGACTGATAACGCATAAAAGAGATATTCTGCATTTATCAAAAAAATGCAGATTTAGTTGATTTAGAAAAAATTGCCATTTACCTATAAAATAATACCTAAAAAAAATTTTCTGCTTATATTTGAAAATAAAAGAAACCCGTTGAACAATAGCATCAGGTAATTCCCCCGTACCGATGTAAAGTACCTCCTCTTTGTTCATTTTCATACGGAGTTTTTTTATAATTAATTGTTTATTCTTCTCAGACTAACCAATAACAGACACAGAAACGGAGTAAGGGAATTCATTGTTTAAACCTTGGAGCAAACTTTAAACACTTCTATTCTGATATTTTTAGGCAAAAAAAACTACAATTATGTAAATTTTTTTTTTAAACATATTTCAAATAGCAGGGTTGTAAAACAGTAAACTTGGTGAATATTAGGCTTCATCAGCTTATGTTGATTCTCTTTTGCACAACAACCAATGACTGTAAAACTGTCGAAAGATCACTACTTTATGCAATATTTTAGTACTGAATACACTATTGAGTAGTAAATTGCATGAAGTTTATTTTGTCTCACTGATGAGTTCTGTATTTTGTCCTATGAACTGCCTTATCTGCATAAAGAATAGTGTCGTCTGCATAGACAGTACTAACTGTAAAAGATCGTTAATATAAATATTAAATAATATCGGGACCCAATGCTGATCCTTGAGGAACTGTAAAAAGTACAACAAAGGTGGATATCAGGTGAATTTTTTATTGACTTCCTATAGTACGGTCCTGTCCATTACAAGAAGAGTAAATCCCCTTGTTTGTTTATCGATATTGGTGCAATAAAAGACCGATTTCTTGTCGTCGAACCACAAGAACCGCTTGAGCATTCGTTCCTTCACAAGTCGGAATTTGTTTATAACAAAATGTACAAATTTTCGTTATTTTTCGTGCTCGCCTGTGTAGTTGTTATCGGCACTTATGGTGCTCCACTCGCTGAAGAAGTTGATGGTAAGTAAATCCTTATTTTTATAAATGTATCTTCTTTTAACCACCCTGTAGTTAGAGGTCCTTTTGGAATTAGAAATAAATTTCGTTAAACCTTTACAAACAAATTCAACCAATCCAAATAGGGTTTAAATAGTTTCTCACTTGGAATACATCTACTAAATCAAAGGTGTATTTTTTTCGGAAATATGCTGGAAAGATGAAAAGCTTTCCATGAAAATCTTCATGGATATTTAAAATTGTTGCACAAGGACCTAGATCCAGGTATATAGATTAGGAGAGAGGGCCCTTTAAATTGAGGCCACCCAGGTCTCCGGACTTAACTGCTATGGACTTTTTCTTATGGGCAACATTTTATGGTCAACATCTTATGGACAACAAGACTAAACCGGCCGATTTGAAGATTTAAAAGAACCAATTAGAAACGTGTTTCAGTTGCGATTGGGGTATTGACAGTTAGTAAATGGAGGACATTTTGAACACTCATTAAAAAAAGACTGTTTGACTGAATGAATTTTTGATGTTTAGGTAATGTTTGTTGAATATCGTTTAAAAGACTAGGAGTAAAATTTTCTCTCTTGTGTAAACAGAATCGTATATGATATAAGTATTATTTTTTACTATAATTATGTACGAGAAAAGTATAGATACAAAAACTATAGATTTTTTATCACCTATAATTTCCATAAATAGCATTTTTTATCAGGAAATTATTTTTTGCAAAAAAAAAACGTTTTTTATTAACCCTACCCTTGCCCCCCCCACCCACCCCACACGACTTACCAGTAAGAAATTGTTTTAAAAAATCATTGTTTTCCAAATTAATACGCATGCGTGGTTTCGTCGTTAATATCTAATCTATTAACACAGTTTTTTTAATTTAAATTTGATATAATTATCTATAAATATTTAATACAAAAACAGTGCTATTAGATTAGATATTATGGACGAAAAATGGTGATTTTTCAAACGAATTTCTTACTGATAAGTTGTGTGGGGTGAGTGGGGGGGTAAGGGTTGTGTCGATGAAAAACAATGTTTTTGCAGAAAATATTGTATATTCAATATTCAATTTAATAACAATGTTTATTTAAATATGATATAATTTTATATATAAATATTTAATATAAGACAGCGTTATAAGATTGGACAATATGGAAGAAAAACAGTGATTAGTAGTATAGATACAAAAACTATAGACTTTTTATCACCTATAATTTTCTTAAAAAGCATTTTTCTCTCAGGTAATTATTTTTTGCAAAAAAAAAACGTTTTTTATTAATCCTACCCTTACCCCCCCACCCACCCCATACAACTTACCAGTAAGAAATTGTTGTCAAAAATCATTGTTTTCCAAAATAATACTCATGCATAGCAGCTGGTTTCGTCGTCATTATCTAATCTATTAACACAGTTTGTTTATTTAAATTTAATATAATTTTATATATACATATTTAATATAAAACAGCGTTATTAGATTGGATAATATGGACGAAAAACAGTGATATGTCAGAAGAATTTCATCAAATATTTGAGGTGTAGTAATCGAGTTTAAATGTTGAATAAATATATTTTTAACGATAATAATACATGATCTGTTGGGAGGGTTGCCATTTAAAGAAATAATCAATGATAGCATATCTAGCATGTAAGATACCCCGTATAATTTTTTTTACATTAAAATTAAGGTAATTTAAAATACTAATCGACATATATTTCCGAAAAAAGAACACCTCCGATTAAGTGAATTTCTTCCAAGTGAGAGACTTGCACTGTGTAAATTACCTAATACATAAAAAAAATCAATTATCATATTTTTTTCCCTGCTCAGTATATTCATTTTTTTCAAAAAAAATATATCTACAGGGCGACTAAGATAACATCCTAGAGACTCATTCTTTTTTTTATATGCGCAGGTCACGTGATAGTAAAAAGGGCCACCTGCGACCTGCTCAGCTTCGAGGTGGCGGGGGTGAAACTGAACGATTCCGCATGCGCCGCCCACTGTTTAACCTTGAAGAAGAAGGGCGGCCATTGTAACGCCAATAAAGTGTGCGTTTGTAGAAATTAAGACCTTATACGTTTCATTTTTTAATTATTAATAAATTACGATTTTTTTTTGCATAATTATTCATTTTATTATTATGTAAACCCTCCTCTCATTCCTCAACTTTATTTTCACCTTCATTTTTTACAAATTTCTGTAATATTGTATTTTCCACTTTCCACGCCCTGTATAGGTTTACCCTCTAATTAAGTAGAATACTCCCTTTTTTTACTTTAATCTTTCCTTTGTTTTCTGGGGGTAATTTTCTTAATCAAGCCGCAATTTCGGAGTGGGGAAACCTAATGCGGTCTGGATACAAAGGAAAAAATTCCTAAAGGAAATGAGCTTTATTTGGGGCTCATTGGAGGGAAGGGGGGGATATAAGGTTCTTTGTGGTAACACAGGCGCTCCTTTTCTACCTTTTACATATAGTGCAAATTAGAGCGAGATAAGACGCGGTAAAAAGTCCCTCTGGTTTGCTATTTTCGAGCATCATTATTCTATGCGTATTGCCATAAGAAATAAAACAAAAAAAGAGTTTTTTTTAAGGTTGTTTATTCGTTAAAATAATTATTTACATTAATATTTAAATTTAAGGGTAAAGTAAAAAAAAATATTTATTTTACAATTTAGGCCTTACAGGTCAAACAGACTCATTTACAAGTACACAAATATATAACAAAATCATAACATAGAATTTCTTAGAAATAATTAAAATAAATAATTAATTACCGCTTGACATTAGGTATCACTTTATTTAAGGGTGTAAAAAGAACTAATAAATATAATAAAACAATTAACTGGTCCTAATGATCAACAATATGACAAATTTCATAATATTCAAAATATTTGACTATGAGTATCATTATTGTAAATCTGACAGATATAATAAAAGTGAAAATTTCAGTAGGTTGGTTTTTTAGGTAGAAAGATGTCTGTTTGTAAGACAGGGAAAATCTAAGTCATTGTTAAAAAATTTATATAAAAGCAGAAGAGCAAAATATTTTAAATTTTTAAGTTTTGCAAAAGCATTATATTTTTCAAGTAAATTTTAATGAACAAAACCCTGAGACGGGTACATTCTAAGTAAGTAACCAACTACTAAGTAAATAATGTCCAATATAGCCCCCAAATTTACACCTAAATCTTCATTGAATTAGGGTCATGTAATGCTAAATCTGTAAAGAATAAATGTGATACATAAGTGGAGTGTGACGTCTAATGAATGACAAATAATCAATGAATGTTTACTTTTATTGAAATTTGCCGGTAGCAAATAAACAATCCCTTTTCTGATCAAAATAACTGTAATTCTAATGTTGACAATGAAGCTAAGTTAACCTGATTTTTTAAATATTTCGTTCCAAATATGTACACACTTTATTCTTTAAAACAGTTGCAATTTTTTAGTAATGAAAAACGGCAATATTTCAAGGCAAACGTCAACGAAAAATTGCCACCTATTACCTAATAATAAAAAATCATTTACCCACTAAATTATTAACTATACATTATTTCATAAATTCCTTATCAACACATCCAAGTCAAGTGACTCTTTCAGATCTTTTACATGCCAAATACCTTTATTATAGTTACCAAATTCATCATTTGACAAACGTTTGTTTCAATTTACTAGCGCATCTAACAATGAATAATTTTTCCAACATACCAGCTGATTGGATAAGTACTCAACATTCATTTTATTAGATAGTCACATTTAATATGATGCTGCAGATTTAATCTACATACATCTCTACCAAAGTTAACGAAATCGAGGTTCAGTTTTGTGTCTCCAGATTAATATCGCATATTCCCAATGATTATCAGAAAGATATATACCGAGCATAGTTTAAATGGTTTAATTAGTCCTTTCTGTAGGATTTGCTCTTAGGTGATAGTACCCACTGTGCTTATTAGTCTCAACTAATTATCTGAATGGTCAACTAAACCTGGTGATAGAAGATAGATTATAGCTATATGTAGAGTAAAAGACTGTCTGGAATCGAAAAAAGCTCCAAGATCCCTAAAAGAACAACATTGTAATTGAAGTAAAAAATTACAGCCGAGTTTATCATTCGTATGATTAATATTTTGCATTATTTAGTTCAATATACTGAGTACGACCTCACAGGTACGATTGTAAACTAACATCCAACTGATCAAAAGGTTTGGTACAGTCAACATAAGATCTGTTGTCCTAGATCTTTCCTTAAGAAAGCCATTCTGTCATGAAACAATCATATTTTTAATATCATGAATTAGAGACTCAAAAACTTTACGGATATTACAAATAATAAATACAGGTCTATAAATAATTAATTATATCAGATCTATCATTAATACAGAGCTTATACTTTGGAAATAACCTGGCCAATGAATAGTGATTTCTCTTTAGATTTAGAGGATGAACTTCTACTAAATAACTATTGCGAAAGTGTTTACTGTACACTCAGAAAAATTTGATAGGTTGATTCAAACAAAAAATATTGTTAAGTAACAAAACCGCTTTTTTTGTAAAAAAACTACTATATTTTTATTTTAACTAAAGGGTAAAAGTTAATGTAATCATAAAAAAATTGTTACCATACAAAATTAATTTATCTAATAATTTAGATAATTTTAACTTAAGTTTTGTTGCCTGACAACATTTTCGTTATTAAAAAAGTTATTTTAACTATTTCTTTATTTGTTTTCCCACCGTTTAGTAAAATTTTGTTAATTCAAACAAAAAAATGTTTAATTTATTTTTAATTATTATTTTATAATATATTTAACCCACATTCTTTGTTAAACTACTAATATATAGAAAATGAACACTATTTTTTATTGAATCATCCCACTAATTTATTTGGATAAACCAAATTATTGTTTGCGATAATATTTAATAAGTTAATTTTACTTATTGGGAATAGTTATTTTAACAATAAGAAATTGTCAATTGTCTAATAAAATTTACTTAAGAAATAGTATAATTTAACAATAGTTGGGTTACATAACCATACTTTTTTGTTAATTGAAACTAAAATCATCCACAATGTTGTTTCAAATAACTATATTCATTGATTGATTTTACCACTTATTCCAGGTAAATTTACAACGTTTTTCGGTATTCCTGGAAATATAAGTAGCACACCATACATATTCTTTGCTTGCGGCCCGTTTCAATCTTTTCCACAATAGCACGTTGATAAAATTGCGCGCCAAATAATAGGAATAGGAAATAATTTTCTTCATTTTGTATTATACACTCAGTGTTTTGTGAGTTATTTTTTATATTTTATAAGAGTGAGTAAACAATTGGTGTAGTAAAGATGGATTATGATTTTTCAGTAAGATATACAAATCAGTTTGTAAATTCTCTACTCAATTCAACTAAAGACAACGAAGACGAAGGTGGTCTTAATTTATCCAGCCTGTCTAATCCTCTTGAAATTGGTGTAAAATATTCTGGGCTGACTTATCAAGTCGAGTCTGAACCAGAAATCGAGGAAACTTTGCAAAGTTGGGGCTTTGAAAATTTATTTGAAATCTTAAAATGTAAGTAATTTTTTCATTATTACCAATTTCATTTTTAAAGTATATCCACTTATTCCTTGTGCAATACTTATGGATCCACATTAACCTGCACACAAAAAAAACCTATATTAAAATCATTACATTTGCTGCCCAACAAACAAGTGTTTTGTTAATTTTCCAGTAACTAGGTTAATACATTTTCAACTTTTGTATTCGTATATTGTTATAGTTTCTTGCTATGAATTAATGAATATTTAACATTTAAATTTTGCGATAGATTATTAAATAAAATCAGCTTAAGTGATGAGCCAGAATTAGAGTATAAATCTAAGCATATCACTAAATCTACTTTAAAAGAAATGCCCTATTATGAAAGAATACAAAATTTGGATTTATTTAACGATGCAATTGTAAGCTCAGAATCGTTGATTTTTCTTAGGGAAGTAAAATATAAAAATACGCTGTATAAGGTCAATTTTTTTTTACTTTCAATCATTAAAATTGTATGAGATTGTTCATATAGCTGTGGAAATTAAAGAAAATTTAAAAAAATTGTTATTTGTGTTGAGCATAAAATTAGTAAAATCGACAATCACTTTCAATCTTATAAAGTATTAAATAAAATAAACAATTTTTTTATATTTTCAACACAGCTTCATGAATTTCACTACGCTCCTATTCACCTATATAAATCACCAAATGGTTTTGAATATATAAAACCAAAATATTATTACAAGCTTATAATTGATAATTGGTTATAAAAATAATGTAACAGATATAAAACAAAATTGGTATAATCATCAAAGGTGTAAAAGCAAAAAAAAATTAAATTTATTTTTTTAAATTGCCTTTAAGTATATTTTAAATAAGGATAATTTTAAAAATATTTTTAAAGTTGACCAAATAATCTTAAGTTATTTATGGATTAATTTTAAGAAATTTTGGATAAAAATCTTGTGTTTTATTAAACCCAACCAAAATAATTAATATCTGACTAAAATTGTAGCTAAAAATTATTATTAATTTTATACTCGTTAATGGTCATGTATGTTCAATAAAAAAAAATAAAACAAATGTTATGAGAACCAATTTCTTCATATTAAAGGATTAAACCCTTTCGTTTTGATTTTTTTGTTAAACTTAAATGGAAGTCAAAATTTAAGTGAATTGAAATGACTATTATTTAGTTAATTCGCTAAGACCATGTTAAAATCAACGTTTGGTTTATATGAAGGTATTTTGACGCATTTTCATATGCTCTTTTTGGTTGATTTTACTTATGCTTTTTGTTGAGTGTAATACTCTGCAAACTGACGTACAGGATGTGAATGGTATGGATGTGATGATACACCTGACAAAGAGCGGATATAAAATTAATAATTATAACACTTTAGTCATCAGGAATTAAGATATTCAGTTGCCAATACAAGACAAATTATTGGATTTTTTTTCAGGCACTCCTGTGAGAAAAATGTCGATATCCTTATGTTTAGTGTATGGATTTTAACAATTTTTTCAAAAAATACTTGGGAAGCCGTGTATCCCAGATATAAATAAATTCACTAGGTACAAGAATTGAAGATATTCACTTGCCTGCAATTTTTCTTCATATTTTTCACACAAAACTATTAAATAAAATACATTATATAATTAATATTGTACATACAAAAACTGTTTGAAGAGCATCAAATGCTTTTGGTTTTTTTTTTAAATCAAGAGGTAATGTGCAAAGATAAACCGAGCGAATGAAATTTGGAGATGTTTGAATTACAGACTTTTTTGAGTCAATTTAACAATTGTAATCAATGCATTTCAGATATCGAATCATTGATAATTGATCTAAAGATTCTGGTCCAGATATAGGATTCCACCCGTACTTAAATCGTAGCCCCACATTATCATATCCATCTCCTTACATTTACAATTATTATTATTTATAGGAAGAAATAGATCTCATATTACAAATTGCAGGCCAATCTGCGGTTTAATTATTCGAATCAATTGTGAAAATCTCAAAAAATCATTAAGGGTCAATCTTGCTAAATTAATTCGATAATCAATTTTTTTGACTACTTACAATTTCTAAATTGTATTAATCTGTATATATTGTAGATATTCTTTTTATTTATTTTTTAATTTTGTTTTGTTTTTCTTTTCTTTAATTTTGTTTTGTTTGTATTTTTGTGTCTTTTTTGTTTTACAGCTTTCTCTACAAATTGTAACAATTTCTTGACAATAAAGCATTGATTGATTGAATCTTTTCAAGCTATCTTGCTAATGCTAGAATATAGAAGCAAGGTCCAAGTAGACATAATTTATTGATTTTAAAAAAGCCTTTCGACTGCAATATCTTGCTACACAAATTAAGCTCCTATGGTGTAAGTGATAAACAAATTGTGAAAATAGGTGCCTATCAATCAAGCTCCATTTTACTTTGAGTTATTTGCTAATGACATCCTGACATCATGAGTGTTTTAAAAGGAGAATCACTGCAGGAAGATATTTCTGAACTATGTAATTAGTGCACAGAAAACAAAATGAACCTACATCTTACAAAATATAAAATCACAATATTTCCGAGCAAGTTAAACCAGTCTAAATATCCATATAAACTCAATAATGTTCAGATACTGTTCACTGATCATATTGGTCATATAATTTTAAAAAAAATTATGCCTAAGCTTTTAAAATGTTGCAATGTGTTTCAAACATGGATTTAATAAAAATTGGATCTACTTGGACTACTTCTGGTTAGTGTGTTCATCTCCTTATTTGAAGTTTATGTAAAAATATGACGTATGAAGAGCCATTTGTAAATATAGTCTCTGGGTCACAAAGTAATGATTAATACAATAAACTGTCCTTCAATGGAACTACAATATTAAAATTTTATGCACCTGATGTGCATACCAGCAGACAAACCAGTTTGTTTTATATCAATGCATGTAAGAGGGAGATACTGTTGAACATAAAATTATATATTTCTGTAGTAGTAGTTAATAAATTATTTTATTTTTTCAGGCACTCCAATAAGGAAGCATACTAATATTTTAATTTTTAGTAAAAAAAGTGCTAAAAAAACCTATAGAATAACCCCAAAAATCAATAATTACAAGATTTTAGCTGCTAAAAATTAAGATATTCAGTTGCGAAAAAGAGAGAAATTATTTTATTTCTTCCAGGCCCTCCTGTGAGAAGAATGTCAATGTCTTAATTTTTAGCCTATGTGTAAAAGTACTTGAGAAGTCCTTAGAGTGTACCAAATATCAAAAAAAAATTTAACCACAAGAATTTAAGATTCTATGCACTAAGAGAAACTCTTTTATTGTTACATAATTTAAACATTGATGAGATATAATATATCAATGAACAATATAAATTTTAGGTACCTATCTAATAATTTCAGTATAGTCAGGGTTATTTTTTATATATTTTATTTTGTGTACCTTAAGTGTGACTTACTTAAGCTAACTTTTATTTTATTGTACTACTGGGGGAAAACCTTGCATAGTAAGTAAATTAATACTTTGAAGATCTTTGAAATGAGATCTGGGTCCGCTATAAATTTATTTACAGTTGATGGCATTTGGAAAAATATAAGATGTTTATATTAAGAGTATTATTTACAAATCAATATTACAAGATCAAAAGCCATTAGATTAGCTATTAGTTCAGATTAAGTAGATATTAAAAAAGATCTTTGAAAGTAGTTAGCGAAAGAATGTAATATTTCAGTAGTAGGTAATTGTTGGTTCAGAGTAAAACATATTTTTAAATACACAGTTCTTAATAAGATTCAAAAATTTGTTGGGGTTATTATTACCATAAATATTCTAAGTCTAAAGCATCCAAAAAGCACTTTAAAGTTTCGAAATACCGAAGACACTTTTCATATTTAAAATCAAAATTTTAAAAATTCAAAGGTTGCCATCCTTCATTCACAATATAATGTAAACTATATTTATATAGGTATTATAATATTTTGAATTTAAAGCAAGTCATTACTGAGCCTATTAAACTATGGGATCTAATTCTGAAGTAAGTTCCAACCTTGTGGAAACATAGTTTTGTAATGCCAATTTTTAAATCTGGCGACAATAGCAAAATCGAGAATTACAGAAGTGTTTGTATACAATCAGCCATTCCGAAGCTCCTGGACAGTCTTATCTATGATGATATGAAATTATATTTTTATTGTAAAGAGTTGTTACTTAGCGAACAACATGGATTTATTTCTGGAAAGTCTACTGAGACTAATTTGTTAGTGTTTCAGCAGAATCTGTTGAGTGCCTTGGAGAGGGGATGTCAGATGGATGTAATCTACACCGACTTCTCCAAGGTGTTCGACAGAGTTGACCATAGTATTTTGGCCAAAAAATTGGATATTTTTGGATTTTCTAATCTTATGGTGAATTGGTTTGTAAATTCCCTGTCAGGGAGGACCCAGCAGGCACGAATAGGTAATGCAAGATCAAGCTATATTAATGTCACTTCAGGTGTTCCACAAGGTGGGCACTGTTCACCTTTGCTCTTTAATATTTTTGTGAATGATATTTATTGGTGCCTGTTTTGAGAACAGTGACTTCCTTTTATTTGCTGATGATTTGAAGTTTTTTAGAGAGATTTTATCAATACTTGCTACTGCAACGTGATTTGGATAGATTGAATGAGTGGTGTGTTAACAACAATTTGTTTTTTAATGTAAGCAAATGCAATTATATAAGTTTTCTCAAGCATACTAAAAAGGTTGTCACTTCATATAGCATTCAAGGAAGTACACTTCAATATTGCAGCATAGTTAAAGATCTTGGTATCTCGTTTGATGTTCATTTAAACTTTAATGCACACATAAACAATATTATTCTCAAATCCTCAAAGAATCTGGGTTTTGTACTAAGGAACTGTAAAGAATTTTCTATAGAGACCTGTAAGAGGTTATACATGTCATTGGTTGTTTCATTGCTGGAATATGGCTCAGTGATATGGTCGCCCTTTTACATGAATAATTGCTTGTCCTTGGAAAGAGTTCAGAACAAATTTATTAGGTTTTGTCTCTATAAACTTCTAATAAGAATTCCGGATGATCATGTTTATGATACTGTTTTAGAAATGCTTGATATGAAGACATTGAGACAAAGACGGATATATGCAGATTTAATTTTTTTGTATAAATTATTGAATGGTCAGATAATTTGTCCGGAACTTCTGATGACAATACAATTTAATATTCCATCTAGGAATTTAAGGCAGTATCGTGTCTTTTCATTACCATTTCATAGTGTCAATTATGCATTACATGCTCCTATTGAAAGAACTCTAAGAATTGTCAATACTAGGGAGGTTGAAATTTTGGGCATTTCCTTATCTAGATTTAAGAGTTAAATAAGAGAAAATGTTTAATTATTTTTTTTTTTTTGGTGCAATACTGAATATTATACTTTAGTAGGATATGTTTTTAGTATTTTTAGAATTCTGTTATATTGATTTAAGTTATAAAACTATTTTCGGTATTTTACATTTATAAGTAGGCTTTATTACTGCTTAATAGTTAGTATTTATATATAAGTCTCCTATTCAGCCCTATTCTCCTCTTACTAATACATCTTTTAACTTAATTTGTTTTAATAACCAAAAATTTGAGTAAAACAGCTAATACAACATCTAAGATAAAATCTGAATTGAAATTTACTGTAATGAATCCCTTAATTTTACTTAAAATTGTAAAAACCATTTGCAATAGAGCAATTGATCAAGTAATAATAAATCAAGGGTTAATAAATAACAATAAATCTGAGTATGCCTTTTTGCTGAAGTCATTACTTAATACTGTTAACAGCTGCGTTTTACAAAATTTTCATCCTACAATCTGGAAAAGGGCAATTATAAAATCCTTAGGAAAGATTAGTGATGCAAAGGGCTCAACTTTTGTTTAGCTGTAATCAGTTATGTAAGAAATTTTGGTTTATATTTAGTATTTGGAAGTGTCCATTAAATAAAAATTACCAACATTTTTCTGTGGAAGTGTATTGATCATTTACAAATTTCCGACTTTAGAATAACTGAAATCAGTTACATGAATAGATGTTTTTGATTTATTGCTAAAAAACACTTTGCGGGAATACATCATTTTTTTGCTAATAACTGATTTCAGCTAAACGAAAGTTCAGTCAGTTGGGTTGGATTTAAGTAAAAATAAATATTATATAAAACCCAACCCAACCAAACGATAATGCATCCCTGCAGTGTTTTTAGCATATTTATATTTAAAAAAATAGCTAAAAAATAAATCAAAAACATCATGTAACTGATTTCAGTTATTCCAGAGTTGGAAATTGTAAATGATGGATGCATTTCCGCAGAAACCTGTTGGTAGTTTTTGCTTATTTGACACTTCGAAATATTAAATAAACAAAATTTTTTTTATGTAACTGATTTCAGTTATTCTAAAATCCAGAAAATGGACAGGACGCATTTCCGCAGGAAATTTTTTGTCATTCTCAAATTCAAATTCAAATAGTTTATTGTCCAACAGGAAAATTCCCAATTACAAAACAATCGAAATAATTAAAATTAGTTTAAAAACAGTACAAGTTATAAGCACCTTAAATAAGTAGTACAAAAAAAATAATATAAAAAAATAATATAAGATCTAATATAGAGTGATAACAAAATTTAAAACAATAGCATAATTGTAAAAATATAAGACACACTAACCAAATGATAACAATCACAGAAAAATAATCAGGTATCATTCAAATTAAGTGAGGAACACATCCTTTTTTTAAAAACATATTCAGTGCTGCTAAACATCTATAGCATTCATCTGATTATACCATGTACAAGCACAGCACAGTGCTGGACAGATTTGTTAAGTTAAGAGAGGGATTAAATATATGGTGCCTCCTTATATTGGCAAGAGATACAAATAGAGGTAGCCTCTCTAAGAGCTCAGAACAATCAATTTTATTATTACAAAGTTTATATAAAAATATCTGACTAGAGAGAATAGTACTTTGCTTTAGTGACAAATAGTTGAATCTATTCAGCAGGTACTCCTGTTCCACACCTCTTATTGGATAAACTCCATCCAACTTAACGGAAAGTAACTTTAAGAATCTGCGCTGTACATACTCCAGTCTGTTAACATGAACATCATAGAAGGGGAACCACAACATAGAGCCAATTTAGACTTTACTAATGAATTTTACAATACAGTCAAGCTGGATATATTCTTAAATTGAGAAGTGGACCTTACTATAAACCCGAGGGATTTTAAGGCTGAACCAGTGACCTGTGCTACATGCTGGTTGAATGTGAGCCTTTTATCTACTTTAATGCCGAAATCCTTCACTGAAGAACAGTCTAGCAACTGAGAACCACTCAATATATATGGGTATAAAATCTCTTCATGAAGAATGGAAATTGTCATTTTTTTTACATTTGTTACAGTTTAGGGGTAGTTTATTTCTTTCACACCATTCAAAGACCCTATTCATGTCCTCTTGCAGCTTCAGGCAGTCCAGCATAGTACGAATGATACGAAACAACTTCAGATCATCAGCAAATAAAAGACAGAAACTCTCCATACAATCAACTAAATCATTAATAAATAGATCGAACAGCATTGGGGCGAGGTTACTGCCTTGGGGCGCCCACTCGAAGCCACATAATACTCAGACCCAAGACCATATTAAATTCAACATACTGAAGCCTGCCAGTCAGATATGAGATGAAGAACTCCACCAGACAACGATGAAATCCAGCCGAAACGAGCTTCCGTACCAGCAAACCGTGATCCAGCCGATCAAAAGCCTTCGAGAAGTCTGTGTACAGCACATCCAACTGGCTTTTCTGATTTATAGCTAGATATGCTGTTTCCAAGAAACAAGCCATATTAGTGACAGTAGATCTTTTCTGAAAGAAACCATGCTGCTTTTCTGTAATTATGTGCTTAATTTGAGGAGACAATTTATCGTGCACACATATCTCAAAGGCCTTCGAAAAATTAGAGAGAATTGACACCAGTCTGTAGTTCTCTATTCTGCCATGGTCGCCACTCTTAAACACTGGACATATTTTAGCCTTTTTCCACTCTTCCGGAAATGTATTGGTCTTGAGTGATAAGTTAAAGATTTGTAAGAGTGCGGTACAGCCAGGGCCGATGCACAGTCACGCAAAAGAAATGAAGGTCTTTGGTCAGGACCCGCAGTTTCTTTGTTTTTTAACTTCTGTAAAGCTTTTCTTACATCTGCCTTAACAAAAGATTGGACCAAAATGTTGTCTGAACCATATGTATCAGATTCTTTGGGCTGAACAATAGAGGACTCAACATAAACACTCCTGAAAAAATCAGAAAAAGCATTTACAATACTTTTAGGACCCACAACAGTGGTATCTTATAGCTCATAGAACCTGGAATGCGAGAGTTGTTTCGTTTAAGGTGAATGAACCTCCAGAATTGCTTTGGATCACTCTGAATAGCTGACTCAGTCCTGGATATATACTCGTGATAAGCAAGATCCATTTTTGTTTTTACTACCCTCCTAGCAGCTCTAAAATCCTCATAAGCAGCAGAGCACCGTGTATGAAGCCATCTCCTATGTAGCCTAGACTTTAATTTTAATAATTTCCTAATTTCATGAGTGTACCACACAGGATATGAGTATTTACTATTAGAGGGTCGAAAACGAGGAACAGCTAGACAAAAAATTTCATGGATTTTGTCATTAAAGGTTTTAACTTCCTCATTAACATCTGACTGGGTGTGTATAAAAGTCCAATCCACATCAGAGATAAGCTGGTAAAGATAGGGAAAATTAGCCCTCCGAAAATTATACTTAGGACTCTCATTGTTGGAGGGGAAATCTGTAACACTCTCGAATTTGACAAGATTCAACGAGATATTAATAGCATGGTGATATGCATCCTCAGTGACAAGGGGTTGGTCGTCCCTATCCACAGAACACTGGAAGTTGGAGAGAACTAGATCAAGCAAATTATTGTTGCAGTTAAGGGCATTATTAAATTGAGAGAGATTCAAAAACGCCATAAAATCCCTTAGGCCAGCAAGTTTAGTCTTACAATCATAAACATTATCCTGTATAAACCTCATATTAAAATCCCCCAACAACAAAATATTTTGGTTCTGAATTGCCCTAAAAGAGGAAAGGTAATCAAAGAGAGACAAGTAATTTTCTAAAGGCGAGTTTGGTGGTATATATATAACAAAAATATAAACACTTGTCTTGTTTACAGACACCCTGCAACCCACAATATCCATAGATGGTAGTATGACCTCCAAGTCCTTCAAATCAACCCTGACAGATGCCAAGTCATGTCTAACAGCAACAAGAATTCCACCTCCTCTTTTGACTCCAAGAGCCTTGAGATTTCGGTCCTTACGATACACTAAATAGTTATTTTCAAAAAGTTCCTGATCCCATACACCATCCTGAATCCAAGTCTCAGATACACATATAAGTTGATAATCGCCACCGGACACTGACTTGTAGAATTCGTGTGTTTTGCTATTAAGTCTCCTAACATTCTGGTAAATTATAGAGATATCCCCGTTGGACAAGGCTATTGGTTTTTTTGTTTACGATTGTTATCCAAGGACACAATCTTCTGGGATCCATTGGAGTAGACAATTCTCAGACCTGACTCACCAGCCTCCTTACGCCTCTGAAGTTCTGCCTTCAAATTTCGATACTCCTGTTGTTGCCTCGGTGATTTATCCATACTTAGAGACAGGTGTTTCAAATTAGTACTTTTTTTGAGTCTGACGGCGTTAGCAATCGAAAATTAGCAATAGAAGCTAAAAATGTAATTTTCTCTTTAATAGTAGATTTCTGCTAAAGGAAATTTGAACCATGTAAAGGAATTTAAAGACCTATAAGTACTATATTGCCCTTAGTACCCAGAATCTTTAAAAATTGATTCATCAACACCAACAGAAAGGACCAATCGAGTTGTGTCATTAACGGATTGTATAAAGTGACAAAATAAGCCTTTTTATAGTTATATGCATTCTGTAATATTTAAATATTTTAATTATTTAAAGTTATATATGTGTATGTTAGTGCTATTTTTCGTTTAAAATGTGCGGATTGGCAATATTTCAAAAAATTACGAGAGCAAGATAATGGGCATGTTCATCCAAAATTAAATAAAATGATTTTTGTACCATTACCATTAATAATAAGATCAAGAAATCTATTGTTACAGTTTTATATATAAGTGAAAATATTTTAAAAAAATACTTGGTGCCACCCTGTTAGACTGACCCAGTGCCTGTCTGCTCCCTTGACAACTGACAGTAAACACGCGGTTTATCTGTCATTTGCCCAGGTTGAATAGAACAGGGCCGGCTCAAGAAAATATTAAATGTTAAAAACTAATTTTTTATAAATTAAAATTTATATTTCTTTAGGGAGATAAATTTGTTTTTTTTCTGGCAAACTTAAAAAAAATTCCAAAAAAATCACTGCCGTTAAGAACACTTAAATCACGGTTTCTTCTATTTCATGTCACAAAACACACATACACGCAAAAACCCTCTTGTTTTCGCACACACGAATGTTCTCAGTATATTCCCTCGATATTCGCGGACAACCTCTCGATAACTAGACCGACTCGACTTACTTGAAATTTATAATCGAGAAACGAAATACGAACGAACGGAAGGCATTCGTCCTTCGAAACTTTCGAAACGTGACGCTCTTTGTTTGCCCCTTCTATCCGAGAGCCCCTCGGGCCCCCACCGTGCCCCTCCCCTGACCGATTCCCTGCCGCGGTGCCAGTTGTTGTTGCCCCAGGCTCCGACGTATTATCTAAATAAATTTTTGACGAACCAGTGGCGTCCCATCCACTTTTTTTCAAAATATTCCTTCAAGTCTAAATGAGAAGATCATATTCAAAAACCGATCATTTCATTTTTGAGCTATATTTTATACTTGCTCTATTGAATGATGCACTCCAAAACCAAACAAATCCCATTAAATCCTTACTAAAATCGGTCTACCGTAGGACCTTCCAAGCAAATACCAATAAAGCCACCTTAAATCCTGTATTTGCCATGTATGAACATAAAGGCGTAGTTAGATGGTAGATGTAGGTAGATAGAGTACAAAAATACTTACAATAGGGTAAAGAAGTTTACAAGTTAATGGGGTTGTCTCCAATAAGTATGAAATATGAAACATAATAAGACAGAGTTAAGCCCGTTTTATTCTCAAGAAGAAAAAAGTGCTTGTCACTATGGCCTGTGTTAGTTTTTAAACCAAAGAAAACCGAGTTAGAGAATATTGGCACACCATCTAGATTCATGGTGTCAAAGTCCAAGGTCATACTTGACAATTGATGAATTAGAACTTGTAGTTTGCAACCGTGATTTTTAAAGATTTTTATCCTGCCTGTAATCTGTAATTATTAAAAAACTACTTTTTTATGTTTGCCTACTAATTAATTAGATTTTGTAATCTGTTTAGGTGACGTAAATAAAATAAAAAAAAAGAACAAAAATGATATAGGGACGCCACTGTCCGGAGGTAATTCAGCAGCGTCGAATATAAGGTTTCAGGCACGTATAAAGGACAAAAGGGGGACGAATCCCATGGGTCGCCCCACGGATAGGATCAACAAAACACACACAGATGTGCAGCTGTTTCGCTTTTTTCCTACTTCTTTGGGACAGGGTCGGAGGTGCCATTTTTCAAGTTTTTTTTTGTTCTTGGGTGGGGCTACAATAAAACTGAAATTTTGAAGATTTTATCGAAGATCCATTTGATTTCTTAATATCAGGCTTTTAATTTCATAAGAATATCTCCACTATTTTTTGAAATATTCATCTTTAAAGTAAGTGCTCACCTAGAAGAACAAACATGACCTCAAGACTTTACTGTACAAAAATTTCTTTAGTTCCAAAACTGTTGCTTGGACTCTCTTGAATGTAAAACAATATTTGCATAGAATTGATTTCTTAATACCAGGCTTTTTATTTTATGAGAATACGTCCATTAGTTGTTGAGATATTTAGCTTCAAAGTGAGCACTCACCTTAAAGAACAAACATGGCCCCTGGACCTTACTGTACAAAAATTTCTTTAGTTCCAAAACTGTTGCTTGGACTCTCTTAAATGTAAAACAATATTTGCATAGAATTGATTTCTTAATACCAGGCTTTTTATTTTATGAGAATACGTCCATTAGTTGTTGAGATATTTAGCTTCAAAGTGAGCACTTACCTTGAAGAACAAACATGACCTCTGGACCTAACTGTACAAAATTTTCTATAGTTTCAAAACTGTTGCTTGAACTCTCTTGAATGTAAAACAATATTTGCATAGAATTGATTTCTTAATACCAGGCTTTTTATTATATCAGAATACGTCCATAAGTTGTTGAGATATTTAGCTTCAAAGTGAGCTCTTACCTTGAAGAACAAACATGATCTCTGGACCTTACTGCACAAACATTTCTTTGGTTCCAAAATTGTTGTTTGGATTCTTTTGATTGTAAGACAACATTTATAAAGAATTGATTTCTTAATACCAGGCTTTTTATTATATGAGAATACGTCCATTAGTTGTTGAGATATTTAGCTTCAAAGTGAGTGCTCACCTTGAAGAACAAACATGACCTCTGGACCTTACTGTACAAAATTTTCTATAGTTTCAAAACTGTTGCTTGGACTCTCTTGAATGTAAAACAATATTTGCATAGAATTGATTTCTTAATACCAGGCTTTTTATTTCATGAGAATACGTCCATTAGTTGTTGAGATATTTAGCTTCAAAGTGAGTGCTCACTTTGAAAAACAAACATGACCTCTGGACCTTACTGTACAAAAATTTCTTTAGTTCCAAAACTGTTGCTTGGACTCTCTTGAATGTAAAACAATATTTGCATAGAATTGATTTCTTAATACCAGGCTTTTTATTATATGAGAATACGTCCATTAGCTGTTGAGATATTTAGCTTCAAAGTGAGCACTCACCTTAAAGAACAAACATGACCTCTGGACCTTACTGTACAAAATTTTCTATAGTTCCAAAACTGTTGCTTGGACTCTCTTGAATGTAAAACAATATTTGCATAGAATTGATTTCTTAATACCAGGCTTTTTATTTTATGAGAATACGTCCATTAGTTGTTGAGATATTTAGCTTCAAAGTGAGCTTTCACCTTGAAGAACAAACATGATCTCTGGACCTTACTGCACAAACATTTTTTTAGTTCCAAAATTGTTGCTCGGATTCTTTTGATTGTAAAACAACATTTATAAAGAATTGATTTCTTAATACCAGGCTTTTTATTGTATGAGAATACGTCCATTAGTTGTTGAGATATTTAGCTTCAAAGTGAGCACTCACCTTGAAGAACAAACATGACCTCTGGACCTTACTGTACAAAATTTTTTATAGTTCCAAAACTGTTGCTTGGACTCTCTTGAATGTAAAACAATATTTGCATAGAATTGATTTCTTAATACCAGGCTTTTTATCTTATGAGAATACGTCCTTTAGTTGTTGAGATATTTAGCTTCAAAGTGAGCTCTCACCTTGAAGAACAAACATGATCTCTGGACCTTAGTGCACAAAAATTTTTTTAGTTCCAAAATTGTTGCTTGGATTCTTCTGATTGTAAGACAAATTTATAAAGAATTGATTTCTTAATACCAGGCTTTTTATTGTATGAGAATACGTTCATTAGTTGTTGAGATATTTAGCTTCAAAGTGAGCACTCACCTTGAAGAACAAACATGACCTCTGGACCTTACTGTACAAAATTTTCTATAGTTCCAAAACTGTTGCTTGGACTCTCTTGAATGTAAAACAATATTTGCATAGAATTGATTTCTTTATACCAGGCTTTTTATTATATGAGAATACGTCCATTAGTTGTTGAGATATTTAGCTTCAAAGTGAGCTCTCACCTTGAAGAACAAACATGATCTCGGGACCTGACTGCACAAAAATTTTTTTAGTTCCAAAATTGTTGCTCGGATTCTTTTGATTGTAAAACAACATTTATAAAGAATTGATTTCTTAATACCAGGCTTTTTATTGTATGAGAATACGTCCATTAGTTGTTGAGATATTTAGCTTCAAAGTGAGCACTCACCTTGAAGAACAAACATGACCTCTGGACCTTACTGTACAAAATTTTCTTTAGTTCCAAAACTGTTGCTTGGACTCTCTTGAATGTAAAACAATATTTGCATAGAATTGATTTCTTAATACTAGGCTTTTTATTTCATGAGAATACGTCCATTAGTTGTTGAGATATTTAGCTTCAAAGTGAGCTTCCACCTTGAAGAACAAACATGATCTCTGGACCTTACTGCACAAACATTTTTTTAGTTCCAAAATTGTTGCTCGGATTTTTTTGATTGTAAAACAACATTTATAAAGAATTGATTTCTTAATACCAGGCTTTTAATTTCATACGAATACGTCTATTAGTTGTTGAGATATTTAGCTTCAAAGTGAGCACTCACCTTGAAGAACAAACATGACCTCTGGACCTTACTGTACAAAATTTTCTATAGTTCCAAAACTGTTGCTTGGACTCTCTTGAATGTAAGACAATATTTGCAAAGAATTGATTTCTTAATATCAGGCTTTTTATTTCATAAGAATACGACCACTATTTCTCGAGATATTAAACATTAAAGTGAGAGCTCACTTTGAAGAACAAACATGACCTCAGAACCTTACTTTACAAAAATTTTAAATACAAAAATAAAAAAGCTTTCAGCTGCGTATATTATACATGGAAAAACAATGGAATATCTGTGTTCCCAATAAATCAAAAGTCAACTATGTGGAAAAATTAGGATATTGAATGAAAACTACCTTAAAAATAGAAGAAAAAAAGATCGTGCTGGACCTTAAAATGTGCATGCAATGAAAACTTAAAAGAGACTTTAACTACCTGAAAAACTGCCTGATTTTTTTTTTTTTAAATTTTAAAACACCCTGTATAGTATACACGGGAAAAGAATGCAATAACCCCGACCCCACTAAACCCATAAATCAAAAATTCACCAAACTATTCAAGGTTCGCCAAGAGAGCGTGTATATAGGTAACAAAAGGCCGAAAATTCAGGTATAAACCGGTCAGCCTTCTATAACGGCAAATTCTATAAAATATTCTTCGATTTTTGCCGAAGATTAGAATTGCTTGAAAAGGCCAGACATGCCGCTTTAAGTGCAAAATAAAGAGTCTCCCTCTTATACGAAAATCTCTAATATAATGTGCGAAGGTGTTTCCCTTCTAATTAATCCGAAACCAGCCCTTAATGAGAATATTATACAAACCCCTTTCCTCCCTTCTGCCTTTATGAGGGAAACTAATCATGTGAAACCCCCATAGATCCCTGGAAATTGCCGGGTGTCAGTGGGGAGGTTACCTTAGCAACCCTTATGTAGTATATCGGTTATATTATGTTAAAGCATAATTTTATATATACAGGGTGTCCCAAAATTACATCGCAATTGCTTCATATACAGGAATCTTGAAAAGTGAATCGTTTTTATGTTACAGGGTGTTTTATAATTCCTACTGAAGATGGTTTTGTCTCTGGTCTGTTCATTTCATATTATGTGCATGGAAATGTTGAATTAATGAATAACTATCAAGTGCCTGCAAAAACAAACCATTTTTTTGTTTAATTAGTTTACTCCTTCCAGGTAAAATATCTTCAGAAAGACTCCAAATATGTGGAAGATGTCTTTAAAACAGCGATTTTAAATAACGTTAATTTTTATATGAATTTATGGTCTGGAAACATCATAAATGGCTTGAAAAAAAATTATTAGCTCTATTTGGAATTATTCTAAAAATATTACAACTGTGACCCTTCCAGATGGAATTCTGCATGAATGCAAATGGATACTTTTTTCCACTGGAAATAAATTAATCAATTTTCCAAAAAATTGCATAGCAAGAATTGGAAAATGTATCAAAATTCGTGAAAAAATACTAAACTGCCTGGAAAGAAACCTCTATTTAATTGCTTGAGTTCAAATGTGTTAAGTATCTGTAACAAAAAAGAATGCCTTCCAATGTGAATCGAATCAATGCGAATGAATTATCATTAAAAATTTAAAAAACCTTCATATGTAACTGATATTATTGATCAAATAAGCCCTCAATTTCCTGATGGAAAATATGATCGTTACCCCAGGAAATGCAAGAATTAAAAAATGAGTTGAAATTCACTAAAAAATCCTTGACTGCCTGAAAATAAATCTTCATTTATTCGCTTGTATCCCAATTATTTTCAATTGCCTGTAAAAATTGTAAAACGTCTTGAAACTCGTGAAAAGAATCTTCAAGTGCCTGAAAAAAAATTTTAATGACTTCAGAATTGGAAAATGGGTTAAAAATCAGTAAAAAAATATTTAACTGCCTCGAAAGAAACCTCTATTTAATTGTCCAACTTCCAGATATCCTCGAAACATGCCTAGAACGAACCTATAACAAAGTAAAATGCCTTCAACTGGTGCCTAGCGCCAGGCCTCAACTGCCTGGAAATAAATATTCATTTAATTGCTTGACATTAAAAGGTTCAACTGCCTGGGAATATGCATAAAATAAACCTGTGACAAAGGAAAATGCCAAATTGGAGTAAAATGACTTCAAACTGATGAAAGCGATGTTCAAATGCATGAAAAAAAAATCTGCCAATAAAACGTGGAAAATCACTTCAATTGCCGGGAATGGTTGAATAAATAGGCCTTCAACTGCCTGGAAAATACTACAATTTTTTTCCTTTCTATAGAGAACTACCTGGAAAAATTGATTGATTGAATATATTTATAACCTGGTGTTTTCGTGACAAAAACAAGCCGCTGTTATAGTTTCAATCAATTTTTGGTGAAAAAAATCGATACGAGGGGATATAAAATGAAAAATTCCAAACTTTGGAGGTCGATATCTTAGCTTCTATGGGCATTATCGGGAAAATTCCAACGGTTTTGTCTTAGTTTCGTCCTTCCGAATCCAACGAGACCATCTGCAAGGTCGTAGCTCTCATATTAGCCAAGGTATTGCATTTTTAGGGTCAAAAACGAGGTCGAATAGTGATTTTTTTCGAATTTTCAAAGTGTTCTCTTCAATCGGGTAAATGAAAATTCTGGTTTATTTTAAATAATTTGTACAATAAATGATCATTTCGGCCAAGTCCATGGTGATCATAATCAGCTCAACTGCTTCGACAACGCTAAATTATCACTATTTGGAACAATTAGAATGATTTCAAATATATGGAAAATGAAATAATTTATGTTTATTTTAGGATTCATAAAAAAAAATGTTTTCCTTTAAGGCTGGATAAGTTTTCCAGATTCCTATCTCTACTTGGAATTATTCTGAAAATACTACAACTTTGCCTTTTCCATATAGAACTCTGCCTGGAAAACAGATACTTTTTCCCACTGGAAATATATTCTTCACCTGTCTGAAAAATTGCAAAGCAAGAATTGGAAAATGGATCAATAATCGTGAAAAAACATTGATGGACTGTCTGAAAAGAAACCTGTATGTAATTGCTTGGTTTCAAAAGGTATTTAACTGGCTAAATTGAACCTATAACAAAACAAAATGCCTCCAATTGCATGTAAAAATTAAAAAATGGCTTAAAATTCTTTAAAAAATCCTTATACAACTGCCTGGAAAGAACCTTCTATTTAATTGCTCGAGTATACCAAATATCCTCAACAGCCTGACAAAATTCCTAGAATGAACCTATAATAAAGTAAAATGCCTTCAATTGCCTGTAAAAATTGAAAAGTGGCTTCAAATTCTTAGAAACAAGTTTTCAAGTGCCTGGAATTGTTGATTAGGTAAACTTGGAAAAACATTTAAGTAACTTTAGTTGCCCGAATCAGAAAATCGATCATAATTCATAAAAAAAATTCCTCTACTGCCTAAAAATAAATATCTATTTAATTGCTTGATTTCAAAAAGTTCAACTATCTGAAAAAATGCCTAAAATGAACCTGTGACAAAGGAAAATGCCAAATTGGAGTAAAATGACTTCAAACTAATGAGAGCGATGTTCAAATGCTCGAAAAAAAATTAAATATCTGCCAATAAAACGTGGAAAATCACTTCAATTTCCGGGAATTGTTGAATAAATAGGCCTTCAACTGTCTGGAAAATACTACAATTTTTTTCCTTCTATAGAGAACTGCCTGGAAAAATTGATTGATTGAATATATTTATAACCTGGTGTTTTTGTGACGGAAACAAGCCGCTGGTATAGTTTCAATCAATTTTTGGTGAAAAAAATCGATACGAGGGGATATAAAATGAAAAATTCCAAACTTTGGAGGTGGATATCTTAGCTTCTATGGGCATTATCGGGAAAATTCTAACCTTCCGAATCCAACGAGACCATCCGCAAGGTCGTAGCTCTCATATTAACCAAGGTATTGCATTTTTAGGGTCAAAAACGAGGTCGAAAAGTGACTTTTTCCGAATTTTCAAAGTGTTCTCTTCAATCGGGTAAATGAAAATTCTGGTTTATTTTAAATAATTTGTACAATAAATGATCATTTCGGCCAAGTCCATGGTGATCAGAATCACCTCAACTGCTTCGACAACGCTAAATTATCACTATTTGGAACAATTAGAATGATTTCAAATATATGGAAAATGAAATAACTTATGTTTATTTTAGGATTCATTTAAATGTTTTCCTTTCAGGCTGGATAAGGTTTCCAGATTCCTATCTCTACTTGGAATCATTCTGAAAATACTACCACTTTGCCTTTTCCATATAGAACTCTGCCTGAGGGAAAACAGATACTTTTTCCCACTGGAAATAAATTCTTCACTTATCTGAAAAATTTCAAAGCAAGAATTGGAAAATGGATCAACATTCGTGAAAAAACACTGGACTGTCTGAAAAGAAACCTCTATGTAATTGCATGATTTCAAAAGGTATTTAACTGCCTAAAATTAACCTACAATAAGAAAAAACGCCTTCAATTGCCTGTAAAAATTGAAAAGTGGCTTCAAATTCTTAGAAACAAGTTTTTAAGTGCCTGGAATTTACGGTTAAATAAGTCTTCAACTGCCTGAAAAAAAATGACTTTAATTATACCCTAAGAAATCTAAGAATTGAAAATTAGGTTAAAATTCATAAAATAATCCTTAACTGCCTGGAAGAAACCTCTATTTAATTGCTTGATTTCAAAATGTGTTTAACTGCAAAAAATTGCCTAAAATGAACCTACAACAAAGAAGAATACCTTCCAATGTGAATCTAATCAAAAGTCTTCATATAACTGAAATTGTTGATAAAATAAGCCCTCAATTTCCTGATGAAAAATACGATAGTTACCCCAAGAAATGCAAGAATTGAAAAATGAGTTGAAATTCACTAAAAACTCCTTGAATGCCTGAAAATAAATCTTCATTTATTTGCTTGTATCCCAATTCTTTTCAATTGCCTGTAAAAATTGTAAAAGGCCTTTAAACTCGTGAAAAGAATCTTCAAGTGTCTGGAAAAAAAATTTAAATGATATGAATATTTAAGTATCTGGAGAAACGTCAGAATTGGAAAATTGGTTAAAATTCATTAAAAAAATATTTAACTGCCTCGAAAGAAATCTCTATTTAATTGCTCATAAGTTCCAAATATCCTCAAAACATGCCTAGAATGAACCTATAACAAAATAAAATGCCTTCAACTGGTGTCTAGTGCCTAGATTTGTAGATTACGTAAACCTGGAAATATACATTCATAAAAAATGCCTCAACTGCCTGGAAATAAATATCTATTTAATTGCTTGATTTGAAAAAGTTCAACTGCCTGGAAAAATGCCTAAAATAAACCTGTGACAAAGGAAAATGCCAAATTGGAGTAAAATGACTTGAAAACTGATGAAAGCGATGTTCAAATGCATGAAATATGTGTATAACGCATATGTTTATTTTAGGATTCATTTAAAAAAATGTTTTCCTTTCAGGTTGGATAAGGTTTCCAGATTCCTATCTCTACTTGGAATTATTCTGAAAATACTACAACTTTGTCTTTTCCATATAGAACTCTGCCTGGAAAACAGATACTTTTTCCCACTGGAAATATATTCTTCACTTATCTGAAAAATTGCAAAGCAAGCATTGGAAAATGGATCAACATTCGTGAAAAAACACTGGACTGTCTGAAAAGAACCCTCTGTGTAATTGCTTGGTTTCAAAAGGTATTTAACTGGCTAAATTGAACCTATAACAAGAATGCCTCCAATTGCATGTAAAAATTAAAAAATGGCTTCAAATTCTTTAAAAAAGCATTTAAGTGCCTCGGTAAAATAAGTCTTCAACTACCTGGAAAAAATACCTTTAATTATACCCCAAGAAATCTAAGAATTGAAAGATGGGTTAAAATTCATAAAAAAATCCTTATACAACTGCCTGGAAAGAACCTTCTATTTAATTGCTCGAGTACCAAATATCCTCAACAGCCTGAAAAAATTCCTAGAATGAACCTATAATAAAGTAAAATGCCTTCAATTGCCTGTAAAAATTGAAAAGTGGCTTTAAATTCTTAGAAACAAGTTTTTAAGTGCCTGAAATTTACGGTTAAATAAGTCTTCAACTGCCTGGAAAAAATACCTTTAATTATACCCCAAGAAATCTAAGAATTGAAAGATGGGTTAAAATTCATAAAAAAATCCTTATACAACTGCCTGGAAAGAACCTTCTATTTAATTGCTAGAGTACCAAATATCCTCAACTGCCTGAAAAAATTCCCAGAATGAACCTATAATAAAGTAAAATACCTTCAATTGCCTGTAAAAATTGAAAAGTGGCTTCAAATTCTTAGAAACAAGTTTTCAAGTGCCTGGAATTGTTGATTAGGTAAACTTGGAAAAACATTTAAGTAACTTTAGTTGCCTTTAGTTTAGAAACAAGTTTTTAAGTGCCTGGAATTTACGGTTAAATAAGTCTTCAACTGTCTGGAAAAAAATGACTTTAATTATACGCCAAGAAATATAAGAATTGAAAAATGGGTTAAAAGTCATAAAAAAATCCTTTATTGCCTGGAAAGAACTTTCTATTTAATTGCTCGAGTACCAAATATCCTCAACTGCCTGAAAAAATTCCTAGAATGAACCTATAATAAAGTAAAATGCCTTCAATTGCCTGTAAAAATTGAAAAGTGGCTTCAAATTTTTAGAAACAAGTTTTCAAGTGCCTGGAATTGTTGATTAGGTAAACTTGGAGAAACATTTAAGTAACTTTAGTTTCCCGAATCAGAAAATCGATCATAATTCATAAAAAAATTCCTCAACTGTCTGGAAAAATGCCTAAAATGAACCTATAAGTTCCGAAAAACTGCCTGGAAAATCACGGATCCTGTTAATCTCCCTCCACACGACTATGTCAAGCCCATAGCAATACAGCAGAAATAGAGAGATAAGAGGAGCGAATAAGATTTACGTATTTTATCAGGTAATGTGGGGTACATTAATGGCGGGTTTTATGACGAATAAATCACATCCCTTAAAGGGTTTTTTTTTTCTTAATTCAGGAAAATGTCCTCGGGATGATTATTTTTGAGATCGATCATTAAAAATTTGCCGAGGCGATCGGTCGGCTCGTCATTACGGTTCGATTCGTTTCGCTGATGGTAACGGTGGGTCTATAATGGCTCAATGGCCAGCCCTAAGCAATTATCCTTTACTCTATAGAGGGGCGTTCGTTATTTTCATTACGTGAGGGTATATATTCTTTTTTTTTGCAAGGAAGGGATGTTTTTTTCACTATGGAGGTCGTTGTCGAGTAGAAAGGATGATGAAGGGTCGTTGTGCTAGGAAAGGGAAATTGTTACAAGAAAAATTGGTGCATATGAATGAAGATGATCAACCGGAAACTCCTGGTTAAAAAAGGTTTTTCACAAAAAGTTGGAAAATTGCCAAAATTTATTTTTGATCTTAAGACTCTGCTATCTGGTAAAATGCAGATAGCCCCCAATCAAATTAATTTTGAAGGTGAACAACTGTGTATTGCACAAAAATTAATTATTTTACCAAGGCCTCCGAAACTAGTATTTCCCAAGTTTCAACAAGTCACATTAAGTAAAATAAAAACAATTTTAAAAAGTCAAAAAAATTTTGATGGTGGGAAGGGAGGCATATCCGAAACTTTCAAAAAGGGCTACAGTTTGAAAAAATGGATAAAAAAGCCTGCAAAAATGCTTCAAGAAAATTTCAAGTACAATATTTATCTTATACACTATTTTTCATTTAAGTAATAGTTTCCAAGTTACACGCCAAAAAGTGACTTTACAAGACAAACTTGGTTTTTCTTGGCTTCCTAATTTTCAAAACTAATTTCCCCAAAAACCGTCAAATATAGAGGAAAATCCCAAGAGTACTTTTTGTTAAGGAATTTTAAATACAATATTTTAGTTTATACACTTTTTTCCTTTCAAGCAATAGTTCCCAAGTAACAGCGCAAAAAGTGACTTTACAAGACAAACTTGAGTTTTCTTGGCTTCCTAATTTTCAAAACTAATTTTCTCAAAAACTGCCAAATATAGAGGAAAATATCAAAAATACTTTTTTATAAGGAATTTTTAATACAATAATTTAGCTTATACACTTTTTTGCATTTAAGTAATACTTTTCAAGTTACAGGCCAAAAAGTGACTTTACAAGACAAATTTGGGTTTTCTTGGCTTCTTAATTTTCAAAACTAATTTTCTCAAAAACCGTCAAATATAGAAGAAAATCAAAAGAGTACTTTTTGGTAAGGAATTTTCAATGCAATATTTTAGCTTTTACACAATTTTCCTTTTAAGTAATAGTTTTCAAGTTACAGGCCAAAAAGTGTCTTTACAAGACAAACTTGGGTTTTCTTGGCTTCTTAATTTTCAAAACTAATTTTCTCAAAAACCGTCAAATATAGAGGAAAATCCCAAGAATACTTTTTTATAAGGAATTTTTAATAAAATATTTTAGCTCATATACTTTTTTTCCATACAAGTAATAGTTTCCAAGTTACAAGCCAAAAAGTGACTTTACAAGACAAACTTGGTTTTTCATGGCTTCCTAATTTTCAAAATTAATTTTCTCAAAAACCGTCAAATATAGAAGAAAATCCCAAGAGTACTTTTTGTTAAGGAATTTTTAATACAATATTTTAGCTTAAATACTCTTTTCCATTCAAGTAATAGTTTTCAAGTTACACGCCAAAAAGTGACTTTACAAGAGAAACTTGGGTTTTCTTGGCTTCTTAATTTTCAAAACTAATTTTCTCAAAAACCGCCAAATATAGAGGAAAATCCCAAGAATACATTTTGTTAAGGAATTTATAATACAATATTTTAGTACCACACTTTTTTTCTATTCAAGTAATAGTTTCCAAGTTACAGGCCAAAAAGTGACTTTACAAGGCAAATTTGGTTTTTCTTCGCTTCCTAATTTTCAAAACTAATTTCCTCAAAAACCGTCAAATATAGAGGAAAATATTAAGAGTACTTTTTTATAAGGAATTTTCAATACAATAATTTAGCTTATACACTTTTTTCCATTTAAGTAATACTTTTCAAGTTACAGGCCAAAAAGTGCCTTTACAAGACAAACTTGGGTTTTCTTAGCTTCTTAATTTTCAAAACTAATTTTCTCAAAAACCGTAAAATATAAAGGAAAATCCCAAGAATACTTTTTGTTAAGAAATTTTTAATACAATATTTTAGTACAACAATTTTTTTCTATTCAAGTAATAGTTTCCAAGTTACAGGCCAAAAAGTGACTTTACAAGGCAAATTTGGGTTTTCTTGGCTTCCTAGTTTTCAAGACTAATTTTCTCAAAAACCGCCAAATATAGAGGAAAATATCAAGAGTGCTTTTTTATAAGGAATTTTCAATACAATAATTTAGCTTATACACTTTTATTCATTAAAGTAATAGTTTCCAAGTTACAGGTCAAAAAGTGACTTTACAAGACAAACTTGGGTTTTCTTGGCTTCCTAATTTTCAAAACTAATTTTCTCAAAAACCGCCAAATATAGAGGAAAATATCAAGAGTACTTTTTGTTAAGGAATTTTAAATACAATATTTTAGCTTATACATTTTTTCCTTTCAAGCAATAGTTCCCAAGTTACAGCGCAAAAAGTGACTTTACAAGACAAACTTGGTTTTTCTTGGCCTCCTAATTTTCAAAACTAATTTCCTCAAAAACCGTCAAATATAGAGGAAAATCCCAAGAGTACTTTTTTATAAGGAATTTTCAATACAATAATTTAGCTTATACACTTTTTTCCATTTAAGTAATACTTTTCAAGTTACAGTCCAAAAACTGACTTTACAAGACAAACTTGAGTTTTCTTGGCTTCTTAATTTTCAAAACTAATTTTCTCAAAAACCGTCAAATATAGAAGAAAATCAAAAGAGTACTTTTTGTTAAGGAATTTTAAATACAATATTTTAGCTTATACATTTTTTCCTTTCAAGCAATAGTTCCCAAGTTACAGCGCAAAAAGTGACTTTACAAGACAAACTTGGTTTTTCTTGGCCTCCTAATTTTCAAAACTAATTTCCTCAAAAACCGTCAAATATAGAAGAAAATCCCAAGAGTACTTTTTGTTAAGGAATTTTTAATACAATATTTTAGCTTAAATACTCTTTTCCATTCAAGTAATAGTTTTTAAGTTACACGCCAAAAAGTGACTTTACAAAACAAACTTGGGTTTTCTAGGCTTCCTAATTTTCAAAACTAATTTCCTCAAAAACCGTCAAATATAGAGGAAAATCCCAAGAGTACTTTTTTATAAGGAATTTTCAATACAATATTTTAACTTATACACTTTTTTCCATTTAAGTAAAACTTTTCAAGTTACAGGCCAAAAAGTGCCTTTACAAGACAAACTTGGGTTTTCTTGGCTTCTTAATTTTCAAAACTAATTTTCTCAAAAACCGTCAAATATAAAGGAAAATCCCAAGAATACTTTTTGTTAAGGAATTTTTAATACAATATTTTAGTACAACACTTTTTTTCTATTCAAGTAATAGTTTCCAAGTTACAGGCCAAAAAGTGTCTTTACAAGACAAACTTGGTTTTTCTTCGCTTCCTAATTTTCAAAACTAATTTCCTCAAAAACCGTCAAATATAGAGGAAAATCCCAAGAGTACTTTTTTATAAGGAATTTTCAATACAATATTTTAGCTTATACACTTTTATCCATTAAAGTAATAGTTTCCAAGTTACAGGTCAAAAAGTGACTTTACAAGACAGACTTGGTTTTTCTTGGCCTCCTAATTTTCAAAGCTAATTTCCTCAAAAACCGTCAAATATAGAGAAAAATACCAAGAGTACTTTTTTATAAGGAATTTTCAATACAATATTTTAGCTTATACACTTTTATTCATTAAAGTAATAGTTTCCAAGTTACAGGTCAAAAAGTTACTTTACAAGACAAACTTGGTTTTCTTGGCTTCCTAATTTTCTCAAAAACCGTCAAATATAGAACAAAATCCCAAGAGCCCTTTTTTATACGGAATTTTTAATACAATATTTTAGCTTATACACTCTTTTTCGTTTAAGTAAGCGTTTTCAAGTTACGGGCCAAAATATGCCTTTACTAGACAAACTTCATTTTTCTTAACTTACTAATTTTCGCAATTGATTTTCTCAAAAACTGTCAAATTTAAAAAGAAACTCCAAGAGTACTTTTTGATAAGGAATTTCCATAATAATATTTTAACTTATACACTTTTTCCTTTTAAGTGTTGGTTTCCAAGTTACAGAGGTAAAAGAAATCTTCATATGCTTGGATATTTTCCTAAAAGAGCTACCTTGAAGCTTGATCTCTTCAGTTACCTGAAAAACTGGATAAAATGGGCTTAACTGCCTGGAAAAAATTTGAAAATCCCTAGAAAATGACTTCAAATAAATAAATTGCAATAAAAAGGTCTTTAAATGCTTAAAGAAAAATTAAAAAAACACTACTTGGACTACTACTACTACAACTACTCGGAAAATTTTTAAAAAGGGCTTTAACTGCCTGCATGAATTGGAAACTAGCGTCAGTTTTATTAAAACTTCTAATAAGTCATTTTAGACGAATTACAGGTGATAAAAGCATTTTTAATTTTGAGCGGGAAAATTGAATCAACTTTCTATTGGAGCATGTGCAGTGATCTATCTATATATATATATATATATATATATAGTACGTTTCAGACGCTTAAACTGTCAACAATGCCTTGACATATGTCAAACCGGACAGTTATCCAGAGTATCCAGGCGGCCTCTTTTATAAGACCTACGAACTAATTTCTAACCCTTAATTAAGGGAGTGAACCCTTCAGACCCTTGTTGTTGACTGTGTTCGAAACGTGGCTATATGAATATGTATGAACACATTATGCAAATTGGATCTCTCCCTCTCTTAACTTGCCATTGGGGATGCGACAAGTGCGGACGCCATTGCACTTTAAGGGTTGTTTTTGCATTGGCTTTAAATGTAAATATGCTAGGGAATGCTTCCATGTATTGGTAAAAACGGACCCGTTTCTAATCTTTTTTGAGGTTATATACTCCTTTTCCTATATAGTTTCACAAGTAAAACGATAAAACTTTTCACCCCTCGATGGTGTACCTATGACCGTTCCCCCAAAAACCATTACGACTACAACCCCGCAAATCCGGAAGTGACTTCGCCCCCATCCCCTGGCCCTCCCTTAGTCTGCCATATACAACGTACCGAATTAGCCCTATCCCGAGGGATACGCGTTCCCTTCTGGTCGATATACACACACATACACACGCACCCTAGCAATTGCTACACCAGTGTAGGAAAAGATGGTGTTTTTTTTGTTAATTTTAGGGATTATTACAACACTAAAAAAATTATATTCTTCAAAATTAAATTTATAATAATGTAATTATTAAATGTTAATAACAAAAAGAAAATAAAAAAAGTCTTATGGAGGAGCTGGGATTTGAACCCAGGACTTTCCGCATGCGAAGCGGACACTCTACCACTGAGTTACACCCCCGATACACTACGATTTCCGATATGCACTACTCTCTATAAGTGAGTTTGGTATATTAAGGAAAACTAAGCTTTGTGCAAATGATTTTAATTTTTAGAAGAGTTTATACACATATTGCTCTTATTTTGGCTATAAAATGATTTACACCAACATGTTTTAATAATTATTCATTATTTTGAGGTTGTCAGACCTTAAAGGAGACAGCTGACATTATTTAATATTCGACTGTTAAATAACGTAGATAGGAAAAGAAGGTTAATTGCCCTAGAAATTAGCTTTTCCAAGAAATGTCACTTTTTAGAAAGTAAAGGGCAGATTTGAAATGGCTCTTTTATGGCATCCAAGGACCGAAAGACACCCTCCCCCCCGCAGGGCAAAATAATAAGATGCAAATTTAATATTGCAAAGAAAAGGTCATCTTATACCAATAATGGACCCGTAGTAGGTGGTCATCGGTCTTGTAAGTTTTTATGACGTTTCGACCATTGAGGTTATAAAAATGTAGACACTTGTCGTTTAGAAAAGTCGAATAAGCTACATGTCCCATATGAAAAGATGGCGCTGATCCAAATGCCATTTCTTTTAATAAGAGAAAAAATTGACCAGATGCCATTTTGAAAATTTGTACACATATTCTCTGGACAATTTGGTTGGACACCTATTTCAGCGTTTTTCCAAATTTGTACAAGATTTTGAAAAAAATTTTTTTTTTGAAAATATTGTTTTTTTCTAATGATTTGACACAATAGTCATAAGTCAAAAAATTAACGAGATGCCATTTTGAAAATTTGTACACATATTCCTTGGACAATTTGGTTGGACACCTATTTCAGCGTTTTTCCAAATTTGTACAAGATTTTAAGAAAAAAAATATTTTTTGAAAATCTTGATTTTTTTCTCCAATTATCCGACACAATAGTCATAAGTCAAAAAATTGACCAGATGCCATTTTGAAAATTTGTACACATATTCTCTGGACAATTTGGTTGGACACCTATGTCAGCGTTTTTCCAAATTTGTACAAGATTTTGAGCAAAAATTTTTTTTTGAAAATATTGTTTTTTCTTCTAATGATTCGATACAATAGTCATAAGTCAAAAAATTGACCAGATTCCATTTTGAAAATTTGTGCACATATTCCTTGGACAATTTGGTTGGACACCTATTTCAGCGTTTTTTCAAATTTGTACAAGATTTTAAGAAAAAAAATATTTTTTGAAAATCTTGATTTTTTTCTCCAATTATTCGACACAATAGTCATAAGTCAAAAAATTGAACAGATTCCACTTTGAAAATTTTTACACATATTCTTTGGACAATTTGGTTGGACACCTATTTCAGCGTTTATCCAAATTTGTACAAGATTTTAAGAAAAAAAATAAAAAAATATTTTTTGAAAATCTTGATTTTTTTTTCTCCAATTATTCGACACAATAGTCCTAAGTCAAAAAATTGACCAGATGCCATTTTGAAAATTTGTGCACATATTCCTTGGACAATTTGGTTGGACACATATTTCAGCGTTTTTCCAAATTTGTACAAGATTTTGAAAAAAATTTTTTTTTTGAAAATATTGTTTTTTTTTCTAATGATTCGACACAATAGTCATAAGTCAAAAAATTGAACAGATGCCACTTTGAAAATTTGTACACATATTCTTTGGACAATTTGGTTGGACACCTATTTCAGCGTTTTTCCAAATATGTACGAGAATTTGAGAAAAAAAATAAAAAAATATTTTTTGAAAATATTCATTTTTTTTCTCCAATTATTCGACACAATAGTCATAAGTCAAAAAATTGAACAGATGCCACTTTGAAAATTTGTACACATATTCTTTGGACAATTTGGTTGGACACCTATTTCAGCGTTTATCCAAATTTGTACAAGATTTTGAGAAAAAAAATAAAAAAATATTTTTTGAAAATCTTGATTTTTTTTCTCCAATTATTCGACACAATAGTCCTAAGTCAAAAAATTGAACAGATGCCATTTTGAAAATTTGTGCACATATTCCTTGGACAATTTGGTTGGACACCTATTTCAGCGTTTTTCCAAATTTGTACAAGATTTTGAAAAAAATTTTTTTTTTTGAAAATATTGTTTTTTTTTCTAATGATTCGACACAATAGTCATAAGTCAAAAAATTGAACAGATGCCACTTTGAAAATTTGTACACATATTCTTTGGACAATTTGGTTGGACACCTATTTCAGCGTTTTTCCAAATTTGTACAAGATTTTAAGAAAAAAATATTTTTTGAAAATCTTGATTTTTTTCTCCAATTATTCGACACAATAGTCATAAGTCAAAAAATTGAACAGATTCCATTTTGAAAATTTGTACACATATTCTCTGGACAATTTGGTTGGACACCTATTTCAGCGTTTTTCCAAATTTGTACAAGATTTAAAAAATTTTTTTTTTTTTGAAAATATTGTTTTTTTTTTCTAATTATTTGACACAATATTCATAAGTCAAAAAATTGACTAGATATCATTTTGAAAATTTGTACACATATTCTCTGGACAATTTGGTTGGACACCTATTTCAGCGTTTTTCCAAATTTATACAAGATTTTGAAAAAAAAAAAATTTTTTGAAAATATTCATTTTTTTTCTCCAATTATTCGACACAATAGTCATAAGTCAAAAAATTGAACAGATGCCATTTTGAAAATTTGTGCACATATTCCTTGGACAATTTGGTTGGACACCTATTTCAGCGTTTTTCCAAATTTGTACAAGATTTTGAAAAAAAATTTTTTTTTGAAAATATTGTTTTTTTTTTTTAATTATTTGACACAATTTTCATAAGTCAAAAAATTGACTAGATATCATTTTGAAAATTTGTACACATATTATCTGGACAATTTGGTTGGACACCTACTTCAGCGTTTTTCCAAATTTGTACAAGATTTTGAGAAACATTTTTTTTTTTGAAAATATTAATTTTTTTTCTCTAATTATTCGACACAATAGTCATAAGTCAAAAAATTGACCAGATGCCATTTTGAAAATTTGTGCACATATTCTCTGGACAATTTGGTTGGACACCTATTTCAGCGTTTTTCCAAATTTGTACAAGATTTTGAGGAAAAAATATTTTTTGAAAATATTCATTTTTTTTCTCCAATTATTCGACACAATAGTCATAAGTCAAAAAATTGAACAGATGCCATTTTAAAAATTTGTGCACATATTCTCTGGACAATTTGGTTGGACACCTATTTCAGCGTTTTTCCAAATTTGTACAAGATTTCGAGAAAAAAATATTTTTTGAAAATATTCATTTTTTTCTCCAATTATTCGACACAATAGTCATAAGTCAAAAAATTGAACAGATGCCATTTTGAAAATTTGTGCACATATTCTCTGGACAATTTGGTTGGACACCTATTTCAGCGTTTTTCCAAATTTGTACAAGATTTCGAGAAAAAAATATTTTTTGAAAATATTAATTTTTTTCTCCAATTATTCGACACAATAGTCATAAGTCAAAAAATTGACCAGATTCCATTTTGAAAATTTGTACACATATTCTCTGGACAATTTGGTTGGACACCTATTTCAGCGTTTTTCCAAATTTGTACAAGATTTTGAGGAAAAAAATATTTTTTGAAAATATTAATTTTTTTTCTCCAATTATTCGACACAATAGTCATAAGTCAAAAAATTGAACAGATGCCATTTTAAAAATTTGTGCACATATTCTCTGGACAATTTGGTTGGACACCTATTTCAGCGTTTTTCCAAATTTGTACAAGATTTCGAGAAAAAAATATTTTTTGAAAATATTAATTTTTTTCTCCAATTATTCGACACAATAGTCATAAGTCAAAAAATTGACCAGATTCCATTTTGAAAATTTGTACACATATTCTCTGGACAATTTGGTTGGACACCTATTTCAGCGTTTTTCCAAATTTGTACAAGATTTTGAGGAAAAAAATATTTTTTGAAAATATTCATTTTTTTTCTCCAATTATTCGACACAATAGTCATAAGTCAAAAAATTGAACAGATGCCATTTTGAAAATTTGTGCACATATTCCTTGGACAATTTGGTTGGACACCTATTTCAGCGTTTTTCCAAATTTGTACAAGATTTAAAAAAAATTTTTTTTTTTGAAAATATTGTTTTTTTTTTCTAATTATTTGACACAATATTCATAAGTCAAAAAATTGACTAGATATCATTTTGAAAATTTGTACACATATTCTCTGGACAATTTGGTTGGACACCTATTTCAGTGTTTTTCCAAATTTGTACAAGATTTCGTGAAAAAAAATATTTTTTGAAAATATTCATTTTTTTTCTCCAATTATTCGACACAATAGTCATAAGTCAAAAAATTGAACAGATGCCATTTTGAAAATTTGTGCACATATTCCTTGGACAATTTGGTTGGACACCTATTTCAGCGTTTTTCCAAATTTGTACAAGATTTAAAAAATTTTTTTTTTTTTGAAAATATTGTTTTTTTTTTCTAATTATTTGACACAATATTCATAAGTCAAAAAATTGACTAGATATCATTTTGAAAATTTGTACACATATTCTCTGGACAATTTGGTTGGACACCTATTTCAGCGTTTTTCCAAATTTATACAAGATTTTGAAAAAAAAAATATTTTTTGAAAATATTCATTTTTTTTCTCCAATTATTCGACACAATAGTCATAAGTCAAAAAATTGAACAGATGCCATTTTGAAAATTTGTGCACATATTCCTTGGACAATTTGGTTGGACACCTATTTCAGCGTTTTTCCAAATTTGTACAAGATTTTGAAAAAAAAAATATTTTTTGAAAATATTCATTTTTTTTCTCCAATTATTCGACACAATAGTCATAAGTCAAAAAATTGAACAGATGCCATTTTGAAAATTTGTGCACATATTCCTTGGACAATTTGGTTGGACACTTATTTCAGCGTTTTTCCAAATTTGTACAAGATTTAAAAAATTTTTTTTTTTTTGAAAATATTGTTTTTTTTTTCTAATTATTTGACACAATATTCATAAGTCAAAAAATTGACTAGATATCATTTTGAAAATTTGTACACATATTCTCTGGACAATTTGGTTGGACACCTATTTCAGCGTTTTTCCAAATTTATACAAGATTTTGAAAAAAAAAATATTTTTTGAAAATATTCATTTTTTTTCTCCAATTATTCGACACAATAGTCATAAGTCAAAAAATTGAACAGATGCCATTTTGAAAATTTGTGCACATATTCCTTGGACAATTTGGTTGGACACCTATTTCAGCGTTTTTCCAAATTTGTACAAGATTTTGAAAAAAAAATTTTTTTTGAAAATATTGTTTTTTTTTTTTAATTATTTGACACAATTTTCATAAGTCAAAAAATTGACTAGATATCATTTTGAAAATTTGTACACATATTATCTGGACAATTTGGTTGGACACCTATTTCAGCGTTTTTCCAAATTTGTACAATATTTCGAGAAAAAAATATTTTTTGAAAATATTCATTTTTCTCTCCAATTATTCGACACAATAGTTATAAGTCAAAAAATTGAACAGATGCCATTTTGAAAATTTGTGCACATATTCTCTGGATAATTTGGTTGGACACCTATTTCAGCGTTTTTCCAAATTTGTACAAGATTTTGAGAAAAAAAATATTTTTTGAAAATATTCATTTTTTCTCCAATTATTCGACACAATAGTCATAAGTCAAAAAATTGAACAGATGCCATTTTGAAAATTTGTGCACATATTCTCTGGACAATTTGGTTGGACACCTACTTCAGCGTTTTTCCAAATTTGTACAAGATTTTGAGAAACATTTTTTTTTTTGAAAATATTAATTTTTTTTCTCTAATTATTCGACACAATAGTCATAAGTCAAAAAATTGACCAGATGCCATTTTGAAAATTTGTGCACATATTCTCTGGACAATTTGGTTGGACACCTATTTCAGCGTTTTTCCAAATTTGTACAAGATTTTGAGGAAAAAAATATTTTTTGAAAATATTCATTTTTTTTCTCCAATTATTCGACACAATAGTCATAAGTCAAAAAATTGAACAGATGCCATTTTAAAAATTTGTGCACATATTCTCTGGACAATTTGGTTGGACACCTATTTCAGCGTTTTTCCAAATTTGTACAAGATTTCGAGAAAAAAATATTTTTTGAAAATATTCATTTTTTTCTCCAATTATTCGACACAATAGTCATAAGTCAAAAAATTGAACAGATGCCATTTTGAAAATTTGTGCACATATTCTCTGGACAATTTGGTTGGACACCTATTTCAGCGTTTTTCCAAATTTGTACAAGATTTCGAGAAAAAAATATTTTTTGAAAATATTAATTTTTTTCTCCAATTATTCGACACAATAGTCATAAGTCAAAAAATTGACCAGATTCCATTTTGAAAATTTGTACACATATTCTCTGGACAATTTGGTTGGACACCTATTTCAGCGTTTTTCCAAATTTGTACAAGATTTTGAGGAAAAAAATATTTTTTGAAAATATTCATTTTTTTTCTCCAATTATTCGACACAATAGTCATAAGTCAAAAAATTGAACAGATGCCATTTTAAAAATTTGTGCACATATTCTCTGGACAATTTGGTTGGACACCTATTTCAGCGTTTTTCCAAATTTGTACAAGATTTCGAGAAAAAAATATTTTTTGAAAATATTAATTTTTTTCTCCAATTATTCGACACAATAGTCATAAGTCAAAAAATTGACCAGATTCCATTTTGAAAATTTGTACACATATTCTCTGGACAATTTGGTTGGACACCTATTTCAGCGTTTTTCCAAATTTGTACAAGATTTTGAGGAAAAAAATATTTTTTGAAAATATTCATTTTTTTTCTCCAATTATTCGACACAATAGTCATAAGTCAAAAAATTGAACAGATGCCATTTTAAAAATTTGTGCACATATTTTCTGGACAATTTGGTTGGACACCTATTTCAGCGTTTTTCCAAATTTGTACAAGATTTCGAGAAAAAAATATTTTTTGAAAATATTAATTTTTTTCTCCAATTATTCGACACAATAGTCATAAGTCAAAAAATTGACCAGATTCCATTTTGAAAATTTGTACACATATTCTCTGGACAATTTGGTTGGACACCTATTTCAGCGTTTTTCCAAATTTGTACAAGATTTTGAGGAAAAAAATATTTTTTGAAAATATTCATTTTTTTACTCCAATTATTCGACACAATAGTCATAAGTCAAAAAATTGAACAGATGCCATTTTAAAAATTTGTGCACATATTTTCTGGACAATTTGGTTGGACACCTATTTCAGCGTTTTTCCAAATTTGTACAAGATTTCGAGAAAAAAATATTTTTTGAAAATATTAATTTTTTTCTCCAATTATTCGACACAATAGTCATAAGTCAAAAAATTGACCAGATTCCATTTTGAAAATTTGTACACATATTCTCTGGACAATTCGGTTGGACACCTATTTCAGCGTTTTTCCAAATTTGTACAAGAATTTGAGAAAAAAAAATTTTTTTGAAAATATTCATTTTTTTTCTCCAATTATTCGACACCGTAGTCATAAGTCAAAAAATTGAACAGATTCCATTTTGAAAATGTGTACACATATTCTCTGGACAATTCGGTTGGACACCTACTTCAGCGTTTTTCTAAATTTGAACAAGATTTTGAGAAAAAAAATATTTTTTGAAAATATTCATTTTTTTTCTCCAATTATTCGACACAATAGTCATAAGTCAAAAAATTGAACAGATTCCATTTTGAAAATTTGTACACATATTCTCTGGACAATTTGGTTGGACACCTATGTCAGCGTTTTTCCAAATTTGTACAAGATTTTGAGAAAAAAAAATTTTTTGAAAATATTGTTTTTTCTTCTAATGATTCGATACAATAGTCATAAGTCAAAAAATTGACCAGATTCCATTTTGAAAATTTGTGCACATATTCCTTGGACAATTTGGTTGGACACCTATTTCAGCGTTTTTCCAAATTTGTACAAGATTTTAAGAAAAAAAATATTTTTTGAAAATCTTGATTTTTTTCTCCAATTATTCGACACAATAGTCATAAGTCAAAAAATTGAACAGATGCCATTTTAAAAATTTGTGCACATATTCTCTGGACAATTTGGTTGGACACCTATTTCAGCGTTTTTCCAAATTTGTACAAGATATCGTCAAAAAAAAATGGGAGACCTTTAAGATCCTGACTTAAGTCCCTTCAATACTTGATTAAATTCTATTTAATAAAAACCGAACTTTTCTACCATGATAATCAAAATGTACCCAATTGGATACAATTGTACCCAAGCGACAACACTGTCTCGACCATTTCTGACCCGACTCAAATCCCTTGAAAGGAACGAACACCTGTCGCCACTTTTGGAACGAGGGGGCGCCCCCACTTAACCGAACTTTAATCAAGCCCCTCGTAAATGCGCCCGCGGCCCCTGAGCCCCTTTTTTGTATTTTACTCGTGTTGTAGATTGGAATGGCGTTTTATATATAGGGGGGAAACCACACACGTCCAGGAATATTCTTTATGGGATGTCTTTCATTCGATGTACAAATATAATACGTGTCATCGTGTACAAATTTTCAAAATGGCATCTGGTCAATTTTTTGAGTTATGACTATTATGACTTGTACAAATTTCCAAAAACGCTGGTATAGGTGTCCAACCAAATTGTCCAGGAAATACGTATACAAATTTTCTAAGTTATATTTTGAGTGGTTTTTGATTTATGGCCAGTTTCTGAATTTTCATTGAAAAAAAAAATTTGCTTAAAAATTTTTTTTTCAAAAAATGTATTTTTTTTGAAAAACGCTAATGTAGGTGTCTAATGAAATTAATTAAAGAATAAGTGCGTACACATTTTTAAAGGGGTATTTTAGGTGGTTTTGAATTTATGACCATTTTCTGAATTTTTATTGCAAAAAATGATGTTCCTTAAAAAACATTTTTAATTTTTTTAAAAAACGTCTAAAATAGACGTCCAATGAAATTTATTGAGGAATGTGTATATATACGAATTTTCAAAAGTGTATTCTGAGTGATTATTGATTTGTGGCCATTTTCTGAATTTTTATTGAAAATTAAAGACATTTCTTAAACAACTTTACTAGCCATTGAAATACTACAAAACTTGTTCTAAATCAGCCAATTTTCGATTTAAAACTAAACAGTTTCACATCAAATTAATATACAGAGTAGCACTCTATAAAATGGTGAAACATGACAGGAATTAATGTATAAAGTTATCCAAACTATAATGGAGCACCCCGTATATTAATATATTTTTGTATTCTATGTCAAATTTTAATAGATCTAATGGGTCACAAGTAGTACTTTGATCTAGCCCTTTCCGAGATATTATGAATTGAAAATTGTCACTTTTTTGCATTAGGCTTGAAGTTTTATTAATGTTCTTGTATCATTAATAAAACTTCGGAATTAAACGTAGGTAACTCGTGTGTGCAGCGAGGATTTGAGAAAAATTGAGTTACATGATTTGCTATCGAGGGATTTCTGTAAACCTCCAATGAATCTTGCCATTTTTTCTTATTAATATAAGATCTAAACTCTTTGTATGGTATAGTTTATAATGTAACAAATTCAATCAAGCATTTTTTCTTTGAAAGAAACTTTTCAAAACGCTTCCCCCACCCCGATCCAATCCACCATTCCTTTTTCTCTTTCTTTCAAAACAGGGAATTTCCAAACACGAGACATTATTAACGCCATATCTACATAATTCATCCTAACTAAAACCCACGCCAAGTCGAGCCTCCATGCTTAACGCACGGGCATGCGTCCCTAGGACCGAAAAACCTAAGCAGCCATTAAACGGAACGCGCACTCTCCAATCTTGAGTGTGCTAGAAAAGGATGGCAACGGATCCAATCCCCCTTGGACAATCGCCATATCGTTTTACCCGAACCGAAACCGAACTCACCCGAGCGGCTTTTGTTTTGGCATTGGTGGGGGATTAGAGACCCTCGGTGTTAATATGGACGGTTACCCCCCGCGCCCTTCAGGGGTGGGGCAGGACGTGTTCTGATTGGTCAGAATCAAGGGACGCCGTCCGAGTGATCGCCTTGTGAGCACCACCTTTGGCCTTTCGTTTTAGTGAGTTTTAAAGTGAACGAGAGCGAATTCGGTGCGTGTGCGGTTTTCGAGTGCATGTTTTTAACGCTCAGCTTAGTAATTATTTTTTACCTTTTGAGTTCCCGTTATAATATTAATGACGACGTTGTTTTCCGTTATTTTCCTTTGGTGATATGGAACGTAGTAGGGGTTTCGGGTTTTTTACGAAAAGGTCAGTTTTTGTTGCTATTTTTATTTAGTTATTTTCATTTTCCTTTTTGGTGGGCGTCCCGCAGTCCTCGTGAGGCACGACAACACATCAGAACAATTATCGAAACGGTACGTCACACACACACGTTAAATCTATAACCTAAATGTTGTGTTTTTGTTTTGTGATTTATCGACCAGGAAAAAAATATAAGAAAGCAAAATGGCGACGCACCAATTCAATTGTTTTCTCACCCTCCCTACCACCGGTTTGAATGTGAAAAGCGGCATTTGCGCAATCGTTTCACCTACTTCCACTTATCACCCAGGCCAATGAATTTATCGTTACAATGTTGCCGACCTTATCGTCCCGGGACGTTAGGGCGAATATCGCTTAACCCCCTCAGTAATTTTCGTTCGGTTTTCTATTTTGTGCAGTACAACTGCAATATGGTGACAAGACAAGTCTTGTTAAATAGTTTGAGGTTCATTTTGTTTTATGTATTATAATTTTTTTTGTATATAAGGTAAGTGTTTTTTTATATTATCACATGAATAATGTTTAAACTTTAACAACCCGAGTGAAATTAATGTTTTTAATAAGGGTATACCAACTTACCTTCTTGTATCACTTAATAAATCCCCAATAACATTATCACAATATTAATGTGCACAAAATCACACACAAGCGACGACCATCGGTTGTTTTTATTTTGTTCGCTGTCCTAAACTTAAAGGGGATAGACCGACGCGTCCGATCCTCTATTACACTGACGCGGCCATGTTGGCCCCGTTGCCACATCCCCTTTTAGTCTTAACCAAAAACCATTGTTTTCACACAATATACATTAAATTTATTAAAAAATAGCGTAAAACCCGACTAGAAATCATATATTAATTTAATTGAGCACCGTTTATAATACCAAAAGTGTCTCGGGTGTGAATGAGATAGTGAAAGGTGCGGCAACAGTGTGCGCCAACAAAACGGAGATCCACGCAACGGCGTGTTCTTAAAGGGGATATCCCGTAACGTGATTCAAGAGTCGCTTTTAAAGGGGATAGACCCGAAGGTTGATTGAATGAGCACCCGCTGGTAAATAAATGGTGGGTATCGCGGGGGGGTTAGACGGAAGGGAGGAAGGAGGGTTTTTGTACGAGAAATTTTTAATAGCTGTTGCCACAGTTGCAAGTTTGTTTATAAAACATCGGTTGGATATAACTGAATCAGGAACGTAGCATTGGTATGTCGTTTAGTTAAAGTACCTATACCTATAAATAGCTTTTTACCAAAAAAAAATTGTTGTTTATAGAGGCTTGGAACCGTTATAAATCAAGTCAGATATTTATTTATTGTTATAAGAGCGTAGCTCTTATTATGGGGCTCTCCCGCAGTGGAGTTTTCGCACAAAATTCAGACCGGTCGGACAAAAGTGTTTATAACTTTGGTTGTATTTGGGTTAGAGAAACGATGTTTACCTTTTTATAATCTAGAAATATGAGGCTTTAATTTGATTATTTTCAAATTTTCATCTGTTTTTTTGTTTAGGACTAGAACGCCTTCAAACTCAAAAAATTTTTTTTCATCGATTTGGTCAAGGGAATTCGATACAGGTCGCAAGGGTTTCTTGAATATTATGAAATTTAACAGATCGATTAGAGTTAATGAGGACCTTATCTGTATAGTTTTTGGTTATTCTCAGCAAACGGGAAGTATTTTTTTTAACGCTCAAAGTTTCAGACATTTGTGATATTCTAGCCCTTCTGACGGTTTAACGGTATCTTTCCGGCAATAGTGACTCACAGAAGATGTGTGCGCCTTATCGAGAGCTACAATTTTTATTTAGGACTTTTTTTGAAAAAATGTTTTTTTTAGGAGAAAAATCAAAAAAACCCAAAAAAATGTATTTTTTTTATTTTTTTCTGTGTAAAATTTTTATGGTGCAAAATTAAAAAAAAATTCATGTGGATTAATTAAACCTACATCCTTTCCGAATAAAACAAAGTATTAAGTTTAACGCTATCATTTATACAGGGTGAGCAGCGCTCAGTTGAAAATACCCTTTTTCACGCTTTTTTTCTTCAAATATTAATAACTTTTTATTGGCGGCACTTAAAGGTTTCATTCAATTGGAGCATTTAAAGAACCTTTTAAAACCAATTTTTCGACATACTCTACAATCATCTACGTAGAGCAGTTTTTGCTCTACACTATTTTTTGACTTTGACGCTTAATACCGCAATGGCTATGCCATCTACGAAGACCATTTTTGCCCTCAAACACGCGGAATTTATCTGGCTATAATTCACTAAATCCGTTTTATTTCATATATCACCATTTTCCAAGAAAATTCAATTTTCCATGATAGGTCCCAAAAAATCGGTCAGCTGAATATTGGTACCCCTACGGGCCCGATAATCAGGGTATAAAAACTAATGTGGTCTAGCACCCAACAAGTGCGCGTCTCCGTGGCAACGAAACCGACGATTTTCGCCCGTTTCCACCTAAAATAAAACCCTTTTTATAATCGAAATTTAACTACTAAAACCGATTGGAATCGGTCCAGAATTGACGCTAAACTGTTTCTAAGGCTTTATACTATTTTTCCATGTACAAATCATAAGGTAAAAACCTTTTTTTATATCCGAAATCATCGTCTGAAAATGGTCGATTTTGACGTCTACGCGCAATTTTATTGCCGACTTTTACGTTTTGACAGCATGACGTCAACATGGATGAATTGGCTCGGACTTGCTTCCTAATTTCATTGATAAAATGCTTAAAATAGCTCAGAACTTCCTGAAATTGGTACGAAATTATTCCAGAGACTCTGGAGAATCCGAATATGTGCATATCTTTTACCAAATCGGGTTCTTTTAGCCGTGATAATTCGGCAACGTTTGACATTTTAGCAATTTCCGTGTAATATAATATAATATTCATGCGACACAGTGTCTATACAAGGCATTTTGCTAGACAAAAATTACAACACAGTGGGTCCTAATGATAAAAAAAAATCTAATCGGGATTTAATGAGTATTATTATTTTATGTGGTAATTTTTTTTTTTTGAAACTTTTTTTGTATTTGCCCGATTTGAATGAAATTTGGTATTTGGGTTTGGTTTAGGGTATAATTATTAATTTTTTACAAATTTTTGAAATATTGAGTTTTAGGGTCACGTGACTACCAAAACTTTTTTCCTATGGGTCCGATTGGATTGAAATTTGGTATTTGGGGTTTATTTAAGAAATAATTATTGGTTTGTATCAAATTTTTAAAATATTGGGTTTGAGGGACACGTGACCATCAAAAGGTTTTTCCTATGGGTCCGATTTGATTGATATTTGGTATCTGGGGTTTATTTATGAAATAATTATTCTGTTGCCGGGGCAGCACCTGTTAAACAATCTCTTATAAATGGTCCTTTTTTAATTAGTTTTCTCTGACCAAAAGCTTTTCTACTGGTCCCAACTGATCTATTTTCTCAAACCGTTCTTCTGTTATCTTTTCTAGAGGTTTATATCCATTATAAATCAGTTGAAATAGGTATCTATAATCAATGTCAGGCCTAATATTTATTAAAATTCTTCAGGAAGCTTTGAAGTTAGAGCCTCTTTGATTTCTTTAAATAATGTTCACAAAAAAACCTTTGTATATAGAGGGTCGTAAACCCCAAAAATCTATTTAGTTATTCATTGTTAATATCTGGACAAATAATTATGAAAATCCCTTAGGACATACGGGAATTATAACGATTTAATAACAACCTTACACTTTCAAATTGGCGAAACTCTTAGCGCTCAAGACAGTCCATAATACATCATACTCGATACATCCATCACTATCTAATTCACATGTCATAATCGAAAATGGAACAACACTGAACCGTCGGCTAAATGTTGCGCCCTCTAAGTGTCGAGAAATAGTACTAAGCGGGAAAATATGGCGGCAAACTTAAATTTTGCTCTACATCCTTGTTAAAATATTAAATTGAATTGCATAAAGGGGGAAAAATTACATAGTTGTTGTAAATGCATGGAAATGATTAATACTAGTTCTTCCAGACAATTAAGGCCTACTCAGTGCCTAGGCGAAAAAAATTTTAATATTCCAGGCAGTTTATGTTAACTGCAACTGTCTAAAAAAGATATAAATTAGCCGAGAATACCTGGAATAGAAAAAAATTATTTCAGGCAATTGAGAACTATTTCCAATATTAATTATGTACCTGGAATGAAAAATATCTATTTCTTTCCAGGCAGTGCAATAAAAGAAAAATTACGTTACAATTCCAACTGCTTGAAAAGGGGCACCGAGTTTGTCGTAAATGCCTGGCAAATTTTTTCAAAGAATTAAGGATTTTTGAGGCTATTTTCCAGGCAAAAATATGATTATGAGTGCCTGAAATAAAATTTAAAAAAATTTTCCAGGCATGTAATTGGTAAATGTTAACTTTAAATTTATACGAAATTAATTTCGTCACAATTGCCTGTAAGGCATCAAAATTACCTTAAAATGTCTGGAAATTTTAAGAGATTTTTCCAGGCAATTTAGGAATTTATTTCCAAGTCACACTAAGCGTCTGGAATAAAAAAGATTAATTTTTCCAGGCAGTCCTTTACAAGGAAAATTTCAATTTAATTCAAACTACCTGACACGGGTAAAAATGAGTTGTGAATGCCTGGAATATTTTAAATATTTCTTCCAGATAGTTAAGGTTTTTTGAGGGTTATTTTTCAGGTAACAATATAATTATGAGTGCCTGAAATAAAACAAAAATCGACTTTTCCAGGCATTTCATTGATAAATGTTGACGTTAAATTTTTACGAAATTAATTTCTTCACAATTACCTGTAAGGCATCAAAATTACTTTAAAATGTCTGGAAATGTTAAGATATTGTTCCAGGCAATTTAGGAATTCATTTCCAAGTCACACTAAGCGCCTGGAATAAAAAAGATTAATTTTTCCAGGCAGTCCTTTACAAGGAAAATTTCAATTTAATTCAAACTACCTGACACGGGTAAAAATGAGTTGTGAATGCCTGGAATATTTTAAATATTTCTTCCAGATAGTTAAGGTTTTTTGAGGCTATTTTCCAGGCAAGAATATAATTATGCGTGCCTGAAATAAAATAAAAATAATCTATTCCAGGCATTTAATTGGTAAATGCTGATGTTAAATTTCTATGAAATTAATTTTTTCACAATTACCTGAAGAGCATCAAAATTACTTTAAAATGTCTGGAAATTTTAAGATATTGTTCCTTGCAATTAGGGGATTGATTTCCAAGTCACACTGAGTGCCTGGAATATAAAATACTAATATCTCCAGGCAGTCCTTTATCAGGAAAATTTCATTTTAATTGCAACTACCTGAAACGGGTAAAAATTAGTTGTGCATGCCTGAAATATTTTAAAGATTTTGCCAGATGATTCAGGATTTTCCAGGCTATTTTCCAGGCAACAATATGATCACGAGTGCCTGAAATAAAATTAAAATAAACTTTTCCAGGCATTTAATTTGTAAATGCTGACGTTAAATTTCTATGAAATTAATTTCTTCACAATTACCTGAAGAGCATCAAAATTACTTTAAAATGTCTGGATTTTTGCCTGATGATTGAGAATTTTCTAGGATATTTTCCAGGCAACAATATGATTATAAGTGCCTGAAATAAAATAAAAATAAACTTTTCCAGGCATTTAATTGATAAATGTTGACGTTAAATTTTTACGAAATTAATTTCTTCACAATTACCTGAAAGGCATCAAAATTACCTTAAAATGTCTGGAAATGTTAAGAGATTTTTCCAGGCAATTAAGGAATTTATTTCCAAGTCACACTGAGTGTCTGGAATAAAAAATACTAATATTTCCAGCCAGTCATTTACCAGGAAAATGTCATTTTAATTGCAACTACCTGAAACAGGTAAAATGAGTTGTGAATGCCTGGAATATTTTAAATATTTCTTCCAGATAGTTAAGGTTTTTTGAGGTTATTTTCCAGGCAACAATATAATTATGAGTGCCTAAAATAAAATTAAAATAATCTATTCTGGGCATTTAATTTGTAAATGCTGACGTTAAATTTCTATAAAATTATTTTTTTCACAATTACCTGTAAGGTATCAAAATTACTTTAAAATGTCTGGAAATTTTAAGATATTGTTCCAGGCAATTTAGAAATTTATTTCCAAGGCACACTGAGTGCCTGGAATAAAAAATACTAATATTCCCAGGCAGTCCTTTACCAGGAAAATTTCATTTTAATTCAAATTACCTGAAACAGTTAAAAAATTAGTTGTGCATGCCTGGAATATTTTAAAGATTTTGCCAGATGATTGAGGATTTTCCAGGATATTTTTCAAACAAAAATATGATTATGAGTACCTGAAATAAAATAAAAATTAACTTTTCCAGGCACTTAATTGATAAATGTTGACGTTCAATTTTTACGAAATTAATTTCTTCACAATTACCTGTAAGGCATCAAAATTACTTTAAAATATCTGGAAATTTTAAGAGATTTTTGCAAGATGATTGAGAATTTTCTAGGATATTTTCCAGGCAACAATATGATTATAAGTGCCTGAAATAAAACAAAAATCGACTTTTCCAGGCATTTAATTGGTAAATGCTAACGTTAAATTTCTATGAAATGAATTTCTTCACAATTACCTGAAAGGCATCAACATTACCTTAAAATGTCTGGAAATTTTTGATATTGTTCCAGGCAATTTAGGAATTTATTTCCAAGGCACACTGAGGCCTGGAATAAAAAAATACTAATATTTCCAGGCAGTCCTTTATCAGGAAAATTTTATTTTAATTGCAACTACCTGAAACGGGTAAAAATTAGTTGTGCATGCCTGGAATATTTTAAAGATTTTGCCAGATGATTGAGGATTTTCCAGGCTATTTTTCAGACAACAATATGATTATGAGTGCCTGAAATAAAACAAAAATCGACTTTTCCAGGCATTTAATTAATAAATGTTGACGTTAAATTTTTACGAAATTAATTTCTTCACAATTACCTGTAAGGCATCAAAATTACTTTAAAATGTCTGGAAATGTTAAGATATTGTTCCAAACAATTTAGGAATTCATTTCCAAGTCACACTAAGCGCCTGGAATAAAAAAGATTAATTTTTCCAGGCAGTCCTTTACAAGGAAAATTTCAATTTAATTCAAACTACCTGACACGGGTAAAAATGAGTTGTGAATGCCTGGAATATTTTAAAGATTTTTTTCAAATAATTCAGGATTTTTCAGGCTAAACTATAATCACAAGTGCCTAAAAGAAAACAAATATCAAAATATTCAAGGCAGTTAAATTAATTTTTTCTTCATACCGTAAAAGAAAAATTACACCTTATTTACAATTATCATCTGTATGGTATACAAGTTACTTTAGAATGTCTGGAATTGGAAAAATATGTCTTTCAAAAAATTAATAGTCAAATAGAGGTTAAATAATAAGGATTTCCATTTGAAGAAATGAGGTCGACCTTCAAATGACCTTGAAAATGAGGTTCGACGTCAAATCCAAGGTCACCGTTGGGTTCCTCGTTAAGACTTACCTAGGGTATGACCTTTATTTGTTTTCTTTTACCACTGAACTCTCGAGATTTTTAAGAAGTCATTATTTGTCCTCTCGGGATTACTTTACCCGGACGTAAAATTTTCCGCTCTTTCAGAATCAAAAATAGGGGTTCCCATTTAAAAAAATCGCTTTGACCTTCAAATAACCTTGAAGGTCAAGCTCAAGGGCAAGTTTAAGGTCACCATCAGATGCACCGATTGATTCCCCAAAACTTTTGTATTTAAAGATTTTTTCTAGCGTCCATATTTCCCAAGATTTTTGGGTGTGTCCATACTTTTGGGACACCCTGTATGAAAAACTTCATTTACAGATTTGAAGTTTGTATTGCTATTTCCTTGCTACCAGTGACTAACTACGAACTAAAGCAATAAGTAAGTATGTATGCCAAAAATTTACACTGATTTCTATCTGCAGTTATCAGCGGCATACTGACCAATAGATAAAAATAAAATAAATTAAAACCGCTTTTACCCGCTAAAACATTATTTTGACCCTCATCAGTGGACACCCCCGTATATATAACAATGAAAGAAAAAAAAGACAACGAATCTAATCATCTCGTTCTCACTAATTTATTTTTTTTTTAAATCGCTTCCCGTCTCATTCGTACTCACTCCTTCTCCCTTTCGATCCCTCTTTGAGTCACGTGACCCACCCTCGGGCTCCCCTCCTAAAGAACCGCCCGAATATCGTACTGTCCTTTTCTGGTGCGACCGGTGCGACAGAGAGGGAACACCACCCTTCCGAATAGGGTGCGAACGCACCCCTCTAGATAGAATTGGAAAGGGGGATATATATATACAAAGGACTGGAGATTAGGACCGTTGCGGGACTCCCTTAATAATAATAATATTGCGTGTGCTGCTAAAGCAAGGGGTGCGAGGGAGAGGGTGGTTGGATTTTAAATTTTTGAAAAGTTAGGGTGGGGTAGTGATTTATATATGTGTGGAAAAAATGGCGGCAGAAGTTCTAATTAAAGGTTGGTCCAGAGATGCAAGTTCTAAATCAAGAAGACTTATTCTGTTTTACCGTTAAGGTATAGATCTATCGGTCTCTCTCTTGCTTATTAGAGATCTTATTGAAAGAAGTACAATTGGTGAAAATGTGATGGGTTTTATACTTTGTTGTGAATATTAGTAGGCAAATAATACTTAGGATTAATATTTTGGACATTTTACTTTCTACGACCGACTGACAAGTGACACTTGATAGATGAAGTTTTTTATTTGTCTCTTTCAAACATGATGCATCTTTGAAAAGGTTATTTCATTTAGTGGAGAAAACTAAGTACTTACCTCACTTAAAGAAGCCCCTTTAAACATATCATTAGAATACCATTATGACTGGTAAAGCAATAAAAACTCACCGTATTGCAATCTTAACAAAAAAAAAGCCACCACAACGCTACAAGCGCTGAATATGCAAGTTTTATGAGAAATTACGACACAAGGCAACAATTTTTTTCACCGAAAATAACAATTTCATTATGCATCGTTTATTGGGCATGGTCAAAGTTGTCACATGCTGAAAAGAAAATAAACTTAGGTTAGAATTTTTTTTTCACATGTGTTACACGGAAGTTTTTAGGTTAGGTGTATATCTAAAAAAAACTAAAGACTCATTAGCTTAGTTTACACCGGAAATACTGTATTGGTCCCAGTCCTATTTTTACTACTTAATTCCTCCCTGTTTCTCCCTCAAAAAAAATCCCTTATTTTCTTCCATGGGGAAGAAGGACCTTTCCGCATATATAGGTGATAATGGTGCCGGATATATTACGTCGATAGTAATGGCCCTTTAGGGCCAGATGTTCCCGACAAAAAAACGTATATCGAGTCGATATCGATAGGAGGGTGCATATTTTTTACCTGTGACCCCTGTTTTCGAGGGGTGCAATTTTCTAAGAGTCATATTCCAGTGTGTAAGATTAAAAATAGAGTTTTAATACCCACTCTGAGTCGAGCCGCAGATAAACGAGACTAAGAATAATTTACGTTCACGTAGGTAATTACTGTGTCTATTAGTAGAACCGATTTATCCACTTAGTGTCTCTTAAATGTGTCTTATAGTGTATAGGTAAGAGATTTTTTGGTAAGTCTATGGTAGGAAGTGAAACGCCCTCTTTCCTGTTTCTCTTTTTTTTTGTTTACATTTGTACTTCACACTTTTCACTGAGGAATTATTATATACTATTTGACCCAGCAGAATTATTTATTAATTGAATTATGAATTTTGAATCTTTATATACAGGTCATTTATTTACGTGTTTAGCAGAATACCCTACTGTCAGAGACACTGTCAACAAATTGACCAATTCAGGTCAAAAGAAGTAAATATTTAGTCATTTATTGGTTTAACAAGAAGCACGTCGTCGTATATAGGATTTAAATAATATATTTTTTTACACGATAATAATTGGTTATAAATTTAAAAACTTTGTAATTTTTTAACGTAGTTATATTGACTCGTTTTTTGGCGAGAAGCTATTTAATATTTATTGAGCATAACACAATTTTATTGAATTCACCTTTGAACTGCCAGGTAGTTTCTGTTTTCAATTCTCAAATTCCGTTTTTAACCACTTGGCTTATTTCACTTCTTCTAGGTATTTGAAGAAGACACTCAGAAGGTTTTTTTTTAATATCTGCTATAATTCAGTTAAAGCCTCTTTTCAACAGTAGGTATGAAAAATGTCTTTTAAATTTTTTTTTAATTGCCTGGAAAAAAAGCATTTTTTACCTCTACATGGTGGTTGAAGGAGACATTTAAAAGTTCTCTTTTTATAAAGAATATAAAAAATAATTTTCAATGCCTGGAAATCACTGAAAAATAATATTTAATATTTGATATATAGATAAATTGGCGTCATTAAATGTCTGGAATAAATTGAAAAATTACTTCTAATGCATTAAAAAAAATAATAGTCTGGAAATAACTAAAAAATAATTACAAATATTTGATATGCAGATAAAGAGCAGTCATTAAATGCCTGGAATAAATTGAAAAATTACTTCAAACGGCTGGAATCTATTAAAAAATATTTCAAATCCTTAAAATACAACGAAAGCTACGTCATCAAATCTCTAGAATAAATTGGAAAATTTTTTAAAATGCCTGGAATAAAATATAAAACTACTTTAGGTACCTAAAGAATATAAAAAATCATTTTAAATGTATGGAAAACTTTTAAAAAAATCTTTGCCTATTAGAAAATATTTAAAATCCTTGAAATACAGAGTAAGTGACATCATCAAATACCTGGAATAAAAGGAAAAATTACTTGAAATGCCTGGAATAAAAAAAATGACTTGAGTTACCTAAAGGATAAAAAAAATTAATTTTCAATGCCTGAGGAACAATTAAAAAAAATTGCCAGGAAATCGTTCAAAACAATTTCAAATCCTTGAAATACAGAGTAAGTGACGTCATCAAATGCCTGGAATAAAAGGAAAAATTACTTAAAACGCTTGGAATAAAATAAAAAATTTCTTGAGGTACCTAAAGGATAAAAGAAAATAATTTTCAATGCCTGAAGAATATTAAAAAGATCATTGCCTGAAAATCGTTGAAAACAATTTTAAATCCTTGAAATACAGAGTAAGTGACATCATAAAATGCCTGGAATAAATGGAAAAATTACTTCAAATACCTGGAATAAAATAAAAAATTACATGAGGTACCTAAAGGATAAAAGAAAATAATTTTCAATGCATGAAGAATATTAAAAATAAAATTGCCTAGAAATCTTTGAAATATAAAGTAAGTGACGTCATCAAATGCCTGGAATAAAAGGAAAAATTACTTAAAATGCCTGGAATAAAATTAAAAAAAATGACTTGAGTTACCTAAAGGATAAAAAGAATTAATTTTCAATGCCTAAGGAACAATTTAAAAAAATTGCCTGGAAATCGTTCAAAACAATTTCAAATCTTTGAAATACAGAGTAAGTGACGTCATCAAATGCCTGGAATAAAAGCAAAAATTACTTAAAACGCTTGGAATAAAATAAAAAATTACTTGAGGTGCCTGAAGGATAAAAGAAAATAATTTTCAATGCCTGAAGAACATTAAAAAAAATTGCCAAAAATTGCCCATATTCTCAATCAACGGTTACAATGTGTATTTTATTAATTTGGTCCTCGTTGAGTGAATTCTAAAGTCACTTATTGGTCAAAAAAAGCCTCTTTTCTGATCTCAGCACCTCACTAATTGTCTAAACTAATTTAAAAATTAATAAAAAGCGAACCCTCCCATTTCAACATGGCCTGCACGTGGAACAAAGGAGGCATTATAAGTTCCTCCATCATGCCATACCATCGTCGTGAATATATTTCTAGAAAAACGTCACTCAGATATTTATGATTCTCGAGTGGATATAAAGGAAGATGGATTAACAACTGCATTTTTGGGTTTTTGGGTATAGCCAAGGTCAGTTTTGGTTCGGTTGTGCGTCGGTACGGCTCGAATGTTCGACCGTTTCTCTTGTTAGTGATTTTTTTTTTTTTTTTTTGACTAGTGTTGCTTTATTTGAGTTTAAAGTGTGTGGAAATTTGAGGTGTGCATTTTCCAGATCAACACAAAAAAATCGACTTGCCATATTTGGCTCTTACTGTTCATATAAGATACATGCGCATGAATATCACAATATGACTATCAGAGGCTTTCAAATAATGTTTGCTATCAAAACTTTTTATTTATTTATTATTGCAGCTTATTCAATAGCCAATTACAGATACCGAAATTACCTATAACTAATAAATTCACAATAATCAGAAGCACTAAGTAAACAATACAAAATCCTACATAGCTCTTATTAAAATTATCTAAATACACAGGAACAAAAACGCTATAAACTATTAAAATCCTGCATCTGAGAAGCATACAACCTATATTATTTATAATTCTAGTAAACCTTTCTAAGCTTATCAAATCTATATGTCTAGCATAAATATTAAAAGAATGGAACATACAGGGTCCTGTAACAGTGCGTTGGTCTTACAAAAGCCTAAAAAAATTAGGTTAAAATTTTCTAACCTCTTAAAAAATTTTTGGGACCTGATAGTGCATATCTGAAAATAATTTGAAATATACAGGGTGCTTTAAAGAAGTAGGGCGATATAAGCAGCATTCTTTTTATTTTATTTTTAAGACCTACTTAGGCTACCTAGTATATGCGCTAAATATGGCTGCTTTATCATGCGCAGTTTGACTGCAATAATTTAAAAAAAAAAAAATTAATTTCATCTTGATACTAGAAATGTTAATTCAATGTCAATATTGGACTTAATTGGGATTCTAGAAGAATAGAGAATTACTTTGACTTAAATTGTTTCCTTCTGTCATATACAGGGTGTTCGTAGTTAGCAATCATATTTTACGAATTTCAAAGCTCCATTTTTCGCTTTTTTTTTAATGGAACACCCTGTATATTTTTTATCCATTTAATGAAGATTTAATACATGAACATTTTTTATTATGTAAAAATATTAGCTATCTAACATATTATCTATCCTGAAAACTTCTTGCTACTTGATGTACCATTTGTGGAGTTACTTGAGCAAACGCATCCCGAATTCTCCGCTCCATATCTACTGCCGTTGTAGGTGGATTTCTACTATAAACAATTTCTTTTACAAAACCCCATAAAAAAAAATCTAATTTTATTAGGTCAGGTGATCTGGCTGGCCAATTAATAGGTCCATTCCTTCCAATCCATTTTTCTTCAAAGGTTACATTTAAATATTCAGTGACATTTCGAGAAAAATGTGGAGGAGCTCCGTCCTGTTGAAACCACATTCGGTTTCTAGTAATTAATGGAACATTTGCAAGTAATCTAGGCCGTTCATTTTGTAAAAATTGAAGGTACATTTCTCCATCAGGTCCCAACATTTTTTTAAAGAGGTTAGACATTTTTAACCCTATTTTTTTAGGCTTTATGGAAGACCGACGCACTGTTGCAGGACCCTGTATAAGGTACATTTAATTGGACTATACGCTGTAGGCCATTTTGAAGATGATGAAACGTATTAATCTTAAAAACAAATAGAAACGTTTAAAATTCATGGATAAATCAATCATGTTTTAATTAATTTTATCAGTAGTTTACAGATTCCAGTGACATAATAATAAAACAATAATTGTTGATAAGTATATATTTTAAAAAAGTCTAATTTATCATGATTTTCATTTTTTTCCAAGTTATCTTGAAAACCTAAAATTTTCTATGGTATCTCTGCATAACTTTATGTTCATGTGACTGTTTTTCTATCTGCTATGGTTATATCCCAATCATCAAAATGGGCCACGCTGTATGTTAGACCAAATCTTTTAACAATACAAAATACTAATACTAAAAAAATAGTAGCACGTACATAAGTAACAACATACATAAGTAAAGAAAATGTTTTATACTAAAATTGAGAAAAAAATATGATCAAATGTTTATAAAATCTAAATAAATAGTAATTCTATTAAGTAAAGTCTATTAATTTCTTGACTTTTATGAAATTTTTTTAAAAAATTCACGAAGAGCTTATGTGGTCCATATTTTGGGAAACCTGTATTATTTTTTTTTCAATATAGCCACTGGGTGTTTTTGGGAATGCCCTATAATTTTAAATATATTTAAAAATTTGTCAACACGTTTGTTTGCACCAGAAGTAGATGCTTATTTTAAAAGCCCCACTCCAACTATTCTAAGCTGTCAAAAATTTTAACAGTTGACATCAGACGATAGAGAAACAAACATTTTCGTTCTTGCTTTTAAAAGGAAACTTTTATGCTGTTTAAGTTCTGTCCACGAATATTTCAGGAGAATAGACAAAAAATATCTGCGTTTAAAGAGCATGGAGTGTGACTATACAGTGCATTTTTTTTTTCTCGGGTCATATGTTTTTACGTGTAATATTTTCCACCCCATGTTAGAACCTGTTCTATTTAATCGATAGGATTGAAACTTGTAACAAGTGAAGTCTAAGTTAACCATTATTTTGTGCAAAAAAAATTGCGAGAAACCTATTCAAAATACGTTTTTCTGATGAAAAAGTTTGCTTTTTCTGCACCTCGTAACCTTCATTACCTTTACACTTCAAAGCAGGTAGACAAATAACTGACAGTGACACAAAATAATTTCCTCAAAATCTCAAAAATATATTTTCAAAAATCAACAATAAACAAATAAAACCTTTCAAATAAATTGTTCAAAGTGACCTCCAAATTGAGCCAAACAAAAACCCAGACAGTTGTAGAAATGTCTTTTAACATTTAGGAGCTGCCGGGGAGTAATGGTACGCGAAGCCTCGATAATTCTATTACGTTCTTCGATATTGTTGGGTCTGCCTCTAACAATATCAAACAATTTCGATGATAGATAGCCCCAATAAAAGTTATCTAAAGGCGAAAGATCGAGGCTTCGCGCCGGCCATTTAGATGGCCCAAAACGTCCAATCCTGCGTCCTGGGAACGTGGCATTCAAAAACTCGGTAACAGTCGCTGCACTATGAGCGGGGTTGAAAAAATATCCTGCCATTTTGAACAGCGTTTCCTAATGCGGGAATGACCTGCACCTGAAGTAAAGAAAAACTCTATGAAAAATGGTCCAATTATTCGATCTCCAAGAATTCCTGCCCACACGTTAAGTTTCTGTCTTGTTTGACGTGAGGATTTTCTCGCACCCATATTCGAGTATTTTGTTTGTTGACTGTACCATTTGTACAGAAAGTACTTTCGTCTGAAACTAGTATTTTGTTTGTAATTGTGGGGTCGTTGTTAATTCGTTCCATGCACTGTTCACAAAACTGCATTCTAAGAAAATAATCATTAGGGAAAAGTTCTTGAACATTTCTAACTTTAAAAGATTTGTATTTGTTTTTTCTGATTGCCTTATAGCAACTACTCCTACTTTTTCCGGTAACTTCAGCAAACTGAGTAAGACTATTTGTTGGATTTTCTTCAACGGCCAAGCATACCTCCATTTTAAATTCTTCGTCTACTACAGTTTCGGTTCTTTTTCGTTTTAAGTGAGAACTGGCGATGCATCCAATCGTAATAAATTTTTCATGAAACCGTTGTACAGTTGAGGAGCAGACTTGCAAAATGCATTTTGTCCAAATTTTCCATATTTGAGATAGAGATGGCCTTGCATTCCTATGATGAAATACCAACTTTTTATGAACATTTAGACCACATGGATGAAACTTGTATGGTGAAAATCGGAATCGTATATCGGCCATCTTGCTTGGCAAAATTGACAGACAGCTGACAGACAGTTGTTGACATTGACTGATAGAACATCATTTGTCAATGTCATACCATTTGAGTTTGTTTTTCATTTCAATGAATGCCAGCCTGGGTTGAGTTTGCTATTTGTTTTAAGGATGTTATTTTAAATTTATTACTTTTTTTCTAAAAAGTTCTCTTTCGATATTGGGAGTAGTGTTTTAATTAGTTTGGGGCAAGCAATTCCAGGTTTCTGGTAAGAAAATCTGATTTTATTTGTTACTTTTTTGATTTGATTTCAATGAAGAAGTTTCACTTTTCAAGTATTTAATTTTTAACTTGATTATTATAAATACATATTACAAAATGTCTGGCCTCTCATTTTCTATTCAACGAATTAAACTATAGCATATCGGAAAATCAACATCAAAAAGGTTGACATTCACTAACCCAAAAAGCAGGTTGATGTAATTTATACTGATAGAGAGAAGGCTTTTGACAGAGTGAAACATAGTCACATAGTAAAATCTCTCTATATTTTATTTTTTTTTGTTTTTATTTATTTATTTATAACATCATATTATAGTTACACAGTTATAATAAGTTATTACAATATCAAAATTATACAGTTATATTCCCCTAGGTGCAAGCATCTGTATGGGAAGTAATAAATGAACAGTGTACAATAAACATTTTTCTTCTGTTCAACTTATTTAAAGAAAAAATATATACATTAATATGAGCTCCTAAGTATATTTATAAAATAATAACAGTGAGGTAATAAAGTACCTAAACAATTCAACAAGGGAAGGCATCTACTAATATTAGGATACAACAGACTTAAACTTATTAAGATTGTTTACAATATATTCCTTCACTATTTTTGAAATTTTTTTATTTTTGATGTTTCTAATATGTTTAGGTAATAAATTGTACAGTTTTGGTCCTCCTATAAATTTAATGGATCTCTTTCCGAACTCACTATAGCATACAGGAAGAATTAGTTGATTATCTTCATTAGATCTAGTGTTTTGGTTATGGTTTATTGGATATCTAATATTTTCACGATTGTGTATGAAGCAACAAACAGTTATACAGAATAAAGTTCTTATGTTTATATAGGTTTCATTATAAATTTCTTTAGTAGGGTATAAGAATGGTTTTTTAAGGATTATTTTTAATATTGTATTCTGCATTATCTGAAGAGGATTCAAAGAATTGTAATGCATACTGCTCCAGAGTAATATTCCATATCTTAGTATTGATTCCACTAAACTTTGGTATATGGTTATAAGCATATTTCTGTCTAAAATATTTCTAATAGTGTAAAATTTGTAGACTGGGAAATTTAATTTTTTTGTTAAATGTGCAGTATGTAAGTCCCATTTCATGTTACTATCAATGATAATTCCCAAATACTTTACATTTGATGCTTCCTGTATTTTATCTGGTAGATTTTAAATATCTAAGTGTGTGAACAATGGTCGATTTATTTTAGTCTTTGAGAATGCAATATAGTTGGTTTTTTGGACATTTAATGTTAATTTGTATATATCAAGCCATTTTTTTACAAGCATAATTCCAGTTTAAGCACATTTTTTTACTTCCTCCCACGTATCTCCGTCAAAAGCAACAACAGTATCATCTGCGTATGAAATAATTATACCGTTTATGTTTAAAGTTGTAAGTGAGTTGATGTACAGAATAAACAACAGGGGTCCCAGAACGGTCCCCTGTGAAATCCCAATTCTCACTGTACATGGGTCACTTAAAGTGTCATCTATTTTAACGTACTGTTGCCGCTCCACAAGATAGTTCGCAAAGACCTATAACACGGGACCCCTCACCCCGTTTTTCTCGAGGACATGCATCAAGAAGCTGTTTGTGGGGCACCATGTCAAAGGCCTTCGCCAGATCCAAAAATACTGCTAAGCACTTTTTGCGAAAGTCCAATTTATACCTTACATGTTCAATGAGTTTGTGCATGGCATCGCCAGTACTCAAGCCCGAAGAAAAACCAAACTGGTTTTCAGACAAAAGTCCATTTTTATCCAAAAACCCGGCTAGTCGCTCCCTTAAACACTTTTCGTACAATTTTGCGAAATTAGAAATTGTACTGATTGGTCTGTAATTATCAATTAAACTTTTGTCTCCAGATTTAAAAATGGGGGTTATAATGGATGTTTTAAAAGATTTAGGAATAATTCCGGTTTTAAAGATTAACTTTATTATATATGTCAAGGGTTCAATTAGATAAATGTGAAGTTTTTTAATTAGTTTTGCTGAAATACCATCATGTCCCGGAGCGCTGTTACTTTTTAAAAAGTTTATATGTTTTATTAATTCATTGTGATCTACTGGCCTTAAGAACATTGAGTTATTTACATTTTTTAATTAAAATATATTTGACGAGTTTGGTATTTTGTTGTACATATCGAGGCCTATCTTAGAGAAGTAATCATTACAAAAATTTGATTTTTCTTTTAAATTGCAATTATTTTTAGCTTCCACGGGAATTTTAATAGAAATTTTATTTTGTTTTTTATATTTATTGTTATATTCAGATAATAGTTATTTTTATTTTCATTAATTTTTGTCTTAGTAAAGGTTTTTTGTGTAGTCAATTATTTTTTTAAAATTATTACGGTATCTTTTACACTCTCTTTCTTTTTTTTCTGTAAAGTTATTTTGTAATTGTTTTTTTAATCTATCTCTTTTTTTTATTGATACAATAATGCCGTTTGTGATCCAGGGTTTAATTTTTTTGTTAGTTTTATTGTAAAAAATTGATGTTGTTTTACATTTTAAGTAAATTTCTAAAAATTTGTTTATGAAAAGTGTATAGGCTTCTTCTGGATTGTTTGTTTTAGACACGTCATTCCAATTTTCATTCTCAAATAAATAATTTAGTTTTATGTAATTTATTTTATTTTTAACATCAGTTTTTACAATATTTTTTATTCTCTCAATATTTAAAGTATGTGAAAAATTTAACATTATTGGAAAATGATCCGTTATATCATAATTTATTATATACGGTTTTGTGTGAATGTTAATTATTTTATTACTGTTCTTTACAAATATATGATCGAAACATGTGCCTGATTCTGGCCTGGTGATTGAGTTTATATGTGATTGAAAACCATATGAACTTAATGTAGAAATGTAATTTGCCACGTTTAAATCAGTATTATTTAAGAGGTTAATATTTATGTCTCCAACTAAAATTTCAACATTATTTGACTTGTTTCCTGACTTTCCTGTAAAATATATATTAAGATCCTGTACAAAATTTTCGATAGATGAGTGAAGAGATCGATAGATACAAGAAATTTCATAGTGCACATTTTATGTTCCAAAGTTATTCGACCCACCTTTAATTTAGTGGAATCAAGTTCATGAAATGCCACTTTAGCATTTAGATTGTCTCTTACCATAATAAGAACACCATCATTTTGTGTGATATTTCCATTACTATAGTGAGTGGTCAAGTCTTGAATAGTAAATTCTAAAAAAGAGGTGAGTTCAAAACATTCACTTAGGACTATAACATCACAGAAAGAAATTTAGAAAGTCTCTAAAAATAGTAACAGTTCATCAAAGTTTTTTTTTACACTTCTTATGTTAACATGCATTATATTTAAAAGTTTTTTATCTGTGTCTATTTTACCACAGGCTCTACAGTTTCACTAAAAATTTCACTGGATATCGTTTCAAGCAGCTCCACTTCTTGTTGTCTAGCCATAATTTATTTTACTTTTTAATACTTCTAGATGGTATAGCTTTGTGGGGCATTCAGAATCCGTGGCATCATGTTTGAGATTATGGTTCGTTTTATATTTTTTATTTGAATGTTCACAATTCACGCATTTCCTATTTTCTTTATTTTGGGTTAAGTGACAGTCCTTTCGATTATGTTCTCCTCCACAGTATGAACAGGTGGTTTCATTTGGGCAGTCTGGACTTTTGTGGTAATATCCACAACATTTAAAACACTGTTTTACTGCTAAATTTTCATATGCAGGGTATCGTTCCCATCCAATGTATATTTTTTTGGTCCACATGATTTTTTTAAAGAGGTTTGGGGAACAGTCGGCGAAGATGTTTAATTTATTTAATTTAGTTTCTTTCATAAAGGTAATTTTAAATGAATCTTTATTATTAAAAAATGTATTTTGCATTCTTATAGATTTTTCAATTTCTTCAGTTGCTGATTTATTCTTGGCAGGATATCCAACTATTTTGACCTGCGGATTCCGTAATTTTGTTTCCTCTACCTCATAGTAATCACCCAGTTTTTGTTTAATTTCATTTTTTAGTTTCGTAACACTCTCTGTGTCATTGCATTTAATTATTAAACTTCCGTGTTGTGAAGATCGGGTTTTATCAATACTTACATTAATATCTGCAGGTTTGATGTTCTCCATTATATCGGTTTTTGTTTCTTGAGAGTCCTGTGTGCCCTTCGGTTTTATAATTAAGTTTGGCCGATTTTTTGTTTTTATTGGCATGGATGATTTGTTGTTTACAACCTCTGCAATGATGGTATTGCTGGTGCTTGGATGCTTTAAGTCTTTTACTTCTTGCTTAAGAAGTGAGATTATTTCATCCCTACTTAATATTATTTCTTGCTTGCTTTGTACAAGATCATTCAAAAGTTTAAGTCCGTGAAAGTCATTGCAATTTTTGCAGAAGAACTTCATAACACGATCTTTTAATTCTATCACTTTTACTTCAGGGGACGTAAGAGCTGCACAACCCTTACACAATCTCTTCAAACAGTTGTCACGTTTAAATGTTCGCGTAACTTGCTTGCAAACATCGCACTCCATTTCGAAATTTTCGATTTTAAAATTGGAACGTAGCTACTTCATTCCATTGTTAATGCATTCTTGCGCGGGTTCAATACAAACATAAACAATGATAATTTTGCAGCAAATTGGATGTTTTTGGTGAAAATAATTATGTTTAGCTAAGTAAGGCACTATCTATTTTATAAATTCACTGTTTTTCAGAATTTATATGCACTCGGAACACTTTTATTTACGCCGTTTTACGGAGCAACATTTCACGCGTTATATATCGACTACGTTCATTGTACCATATATAAAAGTAATGTTACAAATATTTTAATAAAATTGATAATTTCTTATTTAACCGTTAGACAGTATTTAATCTCTTTCAAAATTAAGGCATTTAATGAAAATAAATTAATAAATATTATAAGTACCTACGCCTACGAACGACCACGAAATTTAGCCAAAAAGAACGGAATTCTCCAGTTTATTACTCTATACATTTCTGGAATAGAGTATAGTTATTAAAAGTTATACATAGTTTGGCATGCACCTGGATATGTTTGTTCATAAACAATTGTTTTTTTATACCTAAACCTATAACTAATTAATAACTAAAATCAACATAACTTGACCTACACTATCAACAGAAAAACCCTATAATCGCTTTAAAAAATTAATTAATTTAAAAAAAAATCTTTATTTTAAAATATAAATTCCCTACAGCCTTTACTAATAAATTTTTTAATACTATCAACCGCTCTCAAACTACTATTGGTATTTTTAAGGGCCTATTTACATAATTCCTAGTAAGAATGATTAACAAAATTTTTAAGTTTATGTGATTTATGCATGTTGACAAAATATATATTGAACGAATATTAAAAATCGAGTACGATATCGTTGTTGTTTTTTGTATATAACCTTCAAAATAAAGTTTTGTACTATATTAAGTTGTTTCAACGAATTTCCATATAGGCTACCCCATATCTTGATTAATATCCCCCATATCTTCAAAAATAACATCGATAACGGATATTTTCTGTCAATTTTATAATGTAATGATCCCACTTTAAATGTTTATCAATCATTAGGTCGCAAAATGGTGATCAAATAATAAATCCTATAGAGATCGCTAATCATTTTAACAAGCATTTCATGAATGTTGGTTTAAACCTATCAAAAAGCATTAATACTCCCCCTCACCCCTTCACAATAAACAGGACATTCCCAAACTCCATGTATTTGAAACCCGTTACTCAGAATGAGATAATTAAATATATAAATTCTTTAAAAAATAATGGCTCACCTGGTAAAGATGGAATTTCTGCAAAAATCTTAAAACTGCTCCATATGCACATTTTACCACCACTTGTACATATTATAAACTTAATTTTTAAAACTGGTGTAGTGCCAAGTCATTTTAAAGTATCTGTGGTGAGTCCAGTTTTTAAGTCCGGAAGTAAGGAATTGATGGATAATTATAGACCAATAAGTGTCATCTCTAACCTGGGAAAAGTCTTCGAAAAATGCTTTAAGGATAGACTGTTATGTTATTTTGACCAAAATAATGTACTATCAAAAAATCAATTTGGTTTTACTCGAGGAGTCAGTACAATAGATGCTATATATGAGCTTGTTAGTGATATAACTAAAAGTATGGACAAAAATAAAAAGTGCCTTGCGGTGTTTTCGACCTAACAAAAGCATTCGATACAGTGTCACACCAAATATTATTACAAACATTAGAAAAATATGGTATCAGAGGCAAAGTATTACAACTTTTACAGAGTTATCTATCAAACAGAATGCAATACACCAAGATAAAAAGTAACCTTAGCGATCCTGATATCATTAAAATTGGAATACCGCAGGGCACTGTACTAGGACCCCTACTTTTCAATGTTTATATAAATGCAGTGAATGATATAAAAACTCCTGGCAAAGTAATATCCTATGCAGATGATACAGGAATTATATTTATTGGAGACACATGGCAAGAGGCAAAAGTTAAGTTTCAAGAAGGTCTATCATTAATCAAAAATTTTTTCGACACCTTTAAATTGTCACTAAATCCAAAAAAATCTAAATATATAGCATTTTCCATAAACAGTTTAAATAGACCAAACTTTCAAAATATTATTGTAAACAATATTAATGAACCAATTGCATAGGTAAACTCTATAAAATATTTGGGAGTCCATATAGACAAACGTCTAAAATGGGATATACACATTGATTATTTAACAAAAAAGATAAAGGCACTCTTACATAAATTTTATTTACTAAGGGAAATTTTGTGCAGAAAACTGATTGTGTTGATCTATAAAGCTCTCGTGGAACCCCTGTTAAGGTATGGGATATTGATTTGGGGTGGGGCATATGAAAACAGTCTAAAAAATCTTAAAACAATACAAAACTCAATAGTAAAGATAATGTTAAAGAGACCTAGGTTATTTTCAACAAAGCAATTATATAATTTTGAAATACAAGATTTGAAAACTCTTTTTATAACAACCTGTTGCTCTTATGTTCATAAATTCTATGGTAAACAAAGTATAATAAACCATAGACACCAAACCCGAGCTAATAAACACCAGCAAATTGTACTACCTTATATGATTCAAGATTTTGGTCAACATTCGGCAGTATTTTTAGCTCCAAAATTTTATAACCTTCTCCCAGAAAATGTCAAACAACAGAAATACTACAAAAAGTTTAATGAGCATGCCCTAAGTTATATATTAGGAAACAAAAGAAAATTTTGTTGATTGATCATATGTGCTTGTATCAATATTCTGCTTTTCACCAAACTTTTTATTTTCTTACTCGATAGCAATCAGAACATAAATACATAAGGGAAAAAGAAAAAAATCTCAGTATGGACATTTATTCAATTATTTATTTTGTTTCAAATATTATAGGTTTTAGGTACCAAAGACTAGAAAATTCTGTAAAATACTACATAATACCTTTGTAGTTAAAATGTATATGTGTATATAGTATATGAATCTTTTTTTTTTTTCTCTTTTTCTCATTTTTATTGTCTGGTTTTTGATTTTTGTTATGTAGTTTTGGGTAAACTTATTTAAAATGTTAAATATTGTGAACTAATTTATATAACGGCTGGCCTGCTAAGGGTAACAACATTGATATATTAGAATTTTTAAATTGTTTCTACCATAGCACATACAGATTCTCTGGTATCTAGGTGCTTTATATTCTTAGAATTGTAATATTTTATATTGAAGTTGAATATATTGAATATATTGAATTGAATATATTACACCCAGATATTTGGTGATCTCTGCAGTATTCTGCAGTCATCTGCATATGATACCAGTGATCCATTATGAACAGATCATTATTGTATGCTATAAAAAGTATAGGGCCGATATGAAAAACGTGAATAAATCTATTTTCTTCTTCTTTTCAATAATTGAGCGTAAGAGATAGTATTTTCTAAATTGATATTTACTATTATACCCAAACAACAAAAGAAGTAACTAATTTTTTGCTACTTCCAGGCAGTTGAAAACGACACTCTGAATATATCTTTGATACCACAGTCATATTCAGATTTAAAGTGTCTGGAAAAATAAAAAAATGGTTATGTGGCTTTTTTGAACTGCCTGGAAAAATAACATTTTTTATTAGTCATTGGCAGTTGTTATTTATGCTTTTCAACCTCCTATAAGAGATAACAATATGTCGTTGATTAACTTTTATAACTGTTAACCTCCTTAAAAAACAAAAAAATCTGAGAGGGTAAGAGAGAAAACAAAATATGGAATAGTGATAAACGAGTCAAACAGACAATTCATCTTTTCCTATCTATATAAAACACTAATCGAAAGTAGATTGGGCTAAAGGTCAAACTAATGGTAAAATCGGTCCCAAATTTCCTAAAAAAAAACACTCACACACTTTAAACTCAGATCGGCACCATCGCACATTTTTTCAAAAACACTATGTAAAGTTTCAAACGACTACCTGAAGCCTATACCAATGTAAAAACGACCGAGTGACAACAACAACAAAAAAAAAAAAGAAAAAGGTCCGAAATAGTTTCCTGATGATAATAATGCGCTTGGAGAAACCGAAGGGACTGTTCAGGTTGAAATTCAAGAGACCGTTCAAGGTCAGAACCATCAAGGAGTACAACCGATTCAGAGAGAGACAGTTAGAGAAGAATAAACTTAAGGGAGTCGATGGAGTGTAAGAATCAGTTCGTTTGGTCTCGGTTATTTGTGAGTTTAATGTTTTGGTCCTTCGAACTGGAATTTTAAAGGGTTTTCTCCGTAAATTAAGTGGAAATTCGTGAGTGCCTGTGAGAAATAAGCTATTTTTTAGCGCGTTTATCAATAAACTTCCCTGGCAAATAGGAAAATAAATCAACTCATTTTCCTCTTCTATCATTTACGTAAATAAAGAAAAAAAATTAAAAATAATCCCTAATTACTTAAGCTGTTTTATGATTTCTGTACAAACCCGAAACGTTGCTCTAAAGTCAAATTAAAAAAAAAAAAAAAGGCAAAAATCGAAATTAAAAAATCCACTATATATGCTCGTAAACCCATAAATACCGAAAAGGTCCGACGACTTCCTAAAGTCGCGTAAATTATTTACGAAGGGGGCATCAGACCCGTTGCATGTTAGAGAACCGGTACTTGTACCATCGGAGAAGAAGGCGGTACCCAAAACCCCCCAAAAAAATAAAAAAGAAGCGGTTTTCTGCCTTTTTCTTTTTAATTATATACGGCGGTTTTAGGATGGGTTCCGCTACCTGCTTGGTCGCTTCTTTGATCGAGAACCGGTTTGTATGTCGGGTCCTCATTCCCTCCCTGTACTCTTTTCCACCCCCTCCGTTACTAAAATAAGAAGTTTTTTTTTGCCAAGGGTATTTTACGCCCTCTGCCCGTCATGGATCTATAATCTGGAAACAAGAGAGGGATGGATTTCGAGAAGGGGCACTACAGTTAGTTAAACCTTTATTAAATTTGTTTAGAGGGAGTAGGGAGAAGATTGTTCGAGTTGAATCAGGAGGTTTTTCCTGTTTTAGTTCTTTTCTGGAAGAAAATTTTGTTTTTTCAGAATCCTGTATGGTTTTTCATACGTGATTAATTTTCTGTTTCTTACAGGCAGTCAAAGATGATTTCGATCGATTTAATTTAGAGAGAAACACCTTAAAAATTTCGATTCAAAGGACCAGAATTATGTATTTCTTTTCAGCAAGGTTTGTTTTAAATTAAATATTTAATTAAATTTGTTGTGTCCTGAGGATAATTTAATACTAGTCGAAAATGAGAAAATCATCTCTTCAAAGTTTGGGTTAATTTTGTCGTTCTTCCAGGCCGCTAAATTAACTGGAATTCATATGCCAGACAGTAGAAATCTAATAGTCCTTTGACTGTCTGGAAAAGTAAAGCTGTCAGAATTATCTGCTTCTTAAATTTTAGTTAGATAAGTCCTAAAAATATCCGGTTCAAAGGACCAAAATAGCTTCGAATAAGACATTTTCAATATGATAAGTAAATTTTTATTTCTTTCAGGCTATCAAAGGAATACTGAATTTCGACTGTCTGATTGGGATCTTCAGATTCGTCTAACGATAGTTTTCCTACTTTTGATCAAATTAGGTTATAAAAACGCTCTAGAAATTCCGGTTCGAAGGACCAAAATTATATTTTTCTGTTCAGCAAGGTTTGTTAAAACTAGGAACTTAATTTAGGTTGGTAATGTCCTGAGGATAACTTAATACGAGACGAAAATGAGAAAATCGTCTCTTCTCGTTTTTCTTCAAAATTTGGGTTAAATTTTATTGTTTTTCCAGGCCGTTTAATTAACTGGAATTCATATTCCAGGCAGTCGAAATTTAATTGTCCTTTAAATGTCTGGAAAAGTAAAGATGTCAGAATTATCTGCTTCTTAAATTTCAGCATCAGGTTCAAAGGTTCGGGTTCAACCAAAAAAATACTAAATTTCGACTGTCTGATTGGGATCTTTAGAGTTTTCTAATGGTAGTTTTCCTACTTTCAATCAATTCAGTTTAGGGAGGAACGTACTCATAAATCATGTATTTTTTTTTCAGCAAGGTTTGTTTAAAGTATTTAATTTATATTTGTTGTGTCCTGAGGATGGATAACTTAATAAGAGTCGAAAATGAAAAAATCGTCTCTTCTTCAAAGTTTGGGTTAATTTTGTCGTTCTTCCAGGCCATTAAATTAACTGGAATTCATATGCCAGACAGTAGAAATCTAATAGTCCTTTGACTGTCTGGAAAAGTGAAGCTGTCAGAATTACCTGCTTCTTAAATTTTAGTTAAATAAGTCCTAAAAACATCCGGTTCAAAGGACCAAAATAACTTTGAATAAGACATTTTCAATATGATTAGTAATTTTTATTTCTTCCAGGCGATCAAAGGAATACTGAATTTTGACTGTCTGATTGGGATCTTTAGATTTTTCTAATTATTTAGTTTTCTGACAGTTTTAAAGCCTGACATTAAATAATTCCAGTTGACGTAGTTTTGTTTTGGTTTTTTCAACACACCTGGCATCTTCTCTCTTCCTTTTTCTGTTATTTTTCTCTTTAAACTGCCTGGGAAAAAAACATGAGATAAATAATTCTTGAATTTCGTTTTCTTCCAGATTCCACAGCAACCTATCAAAAAGGTTTGAGGTATCACTGAAAAGACTCTTGGTAGTAGGTTCATCTTTTGTAAATCTGAGTGTAACTGATGTAAACTTCGAACTACCTGGATGATTTATATATGAAATTATTTGTTAGAAATGTCTCTTGCTTCATGTTAAACTTTAAACCCTCATAAGAATATCTAAAGCAGTTTTTGAATACAATAAATTTGACACTTTAGTCCTTTAATATGAGCAATTTTTTCTTTCTACCAGACAGTCAAAAAGATACTAAAGTTCGACTGTTTGATCAGGATCTTCAGATTCTTCTAACGATAATTTTCCTAATACTTTCGTTCAAATTAGGTTATGAAAAACCGCTCTAGAAATTCCGGTTCGAAGGACCAAAATTATATTTTTCTGTTCAGCAAGGTTTATTGAAATTAGGAACTTAAGTTAGGTTGGTAATGTCCTGAGGATAATTTAATACGAGTCGAAAATCGTCTCTTCTGGTTTTTTTTCAAAATTTGGTTGTTCTTTTATGCCATTAAATTAACTGGAATTTATATGCCAGGAATTCAAATTCCAATTGCTTTTTATGGAAAAGTGAAAAAGTCAAAATTACGTATTTCTTAGATTTTTGCTGTTCAAAGGACCAAAAAACCTTAGAATAAGACATTTTCCCTATATAAGCAAACTAGATCGCGATAATCACATTTTTCTAACAACAGTTTTCCTACTTTAGATCATTTCAAATAATGAAGAAAAATCCTATAAATTCCGACTCGAAGGACCAAATTTATATTTTTCTGTTGGTTTATTGAGCCTAGAAATCCTATTTAGATTTTTGTACCAAAATAGTGTTTTTTTTAAAGATTCGAGGTAACTTCGTCTTTCTTCCAGGCAGTTAAATTGACAGAAACTGTTATGCCAGGCAGTCAAAATCTTATTATCCTATGACTGCCTGGAAAAGTGAAGAAATTATTTGGTTTTTACATTTTTCCTCAAATAAATGCCAAAAGTATCCGGTTCAAAGGACCAAAATAGGATGTGCTAAGTAATTTTTGATTTCTTCCAGGTTAGGAAACTGGATTTCTAGGATGTATTTTTTTGTTTGTTTTTTCACCACACCTGGAATCTTCTCTCTTCTTTTTTCTGTTGTTTTTCTTTAAATCTGCCTGGAAAATTACTTGAAGAAAAATGCCTGAAAATCTGTTTTTTTTTTTAATTTTAATTTTTTATTTTGAATATTTATTTTAGAACTCATTGTGCTATTTTAAACCTTTTGCTAAAGAAAAGATACCCTGATTAATGTTTTATTTATTCCAGGCGGTCAAAAGAAATCTGGATTTCAACTGCCTGGAAGCTTTTCTTTTCTTTTTTTCTTTAAACTGCCTGAATACCATAATAAAAAATAGAAAATTCTGGATTTATTTTTCCAGATTCCTACAATTCCACAAGGCATTCAAAACATCATACAATCACATCATAGTACGTATAATCAGTATGGTCCAATCAATGCACATTATTTAAAAAACTAAAAATGACTAATAAAAATAAAATTAAATGTAGATATTTTTAAAAAAAATTATTTTGTGCCAGTGGCGTCCGTAAATAGTTTATCGTCAATATTTTTCAGTAAAAAAATAATACACCACTGCATTTTTCTAAGTAAGTAACTTTGTCACGTCCAGTAGCGCGCCATTGTTTTTTTTATGAAGGGATAAATGTGCGGCTGCAATTTAAAACATAATGATAGTTCTTTTCTTACAAATCCAAGTAACTAATTAAACCATGAGGACCTACGAAAAAACCCCCGGCAGCCGGCCATATGCCAACTATAGCGAAGAAAATTTAGAAAAAGCAGTGGAGGCCGTTCGAAGTGGTATGAGCAAAAAACTAGCGGTCCAAACCTATAGGATCCCATCACGCATGACTCTAGTCTATAAATGCCTTGTAAGGCACCCAAAGTCTGACATCCGACAGTCCTCAGTAAGGAAGAAGAAGGGTTAATATCAAGATCCTTGGGAGTCGTGGCAGAATGGGGATTTCCACTAACAAAGGCAGATATAAAGGCTGTTATTAAAAAATACCTTGACAATAAGGGTATTGTTATACCTGTATTAAAAGACAACACCCCTGGGGATGATATGGTTAGTGCTTTCATCAAACGAAACAATTTATCTGTTCGAATAGCCTCGAAAATCAAAAGATCCCGATCCTCAGTGGACCAAGAGGATGTTTTGAGGTTTTTTGCAATAAGTATTATTAGACTCTAGTGGGGATCATATATATAACTATGAAGAAACAAACGTCACTGATGACCCCGGTGCTAGACAAGTCATTGTTCCACGAAACTCGAGAAGGGTCGAACGTGTCCAAAATCATTCCAGGTCAGTCATTAGCATAATGGTCTGAGGTAGCGCCAGTGGAGTCTTGTTGCCGTCCATGGTGGTATTTAAAGCCAATAATATTTATGAAAACTGGTGTAAAGGAAATTTTACTTCCACATATCTTAAGAACAAGAGAACCTGGAAAAAGAGTGACCCTCGTAGAAGACAACTTGGCCAGCCATTTGGCCCGAAGTGTCGTACAGGCAGCACAAGAACATGATATATATATGAGCCCGTTTCCTCCCAATGCCACACATCTAATGCAACCATTAGATGTGGCGGTATTCGGACCAATGAAGAAGAGATGGCGTGATATTCTCGAAAGCTGGCGAAAAGAACAATTTCCCATTTTACTGAACAGACTTTGGGTGGCGATTAGTGACACAGTGTCGCAAAATTTAATATCAGGATTTCGGCTTATATCCATGTAATGCGCAAGAGGTTCTACGAAAACTTCCCGATACTGCTGTTCACGAAAAAGAAATTGGGAGAACATTAGACGAAAGTTTAGTTGAGTTGTTAAAAGAACATAGGGGAGTTCAAAATCCCGAGAAGAAAAGAAAACGAGGATAAAAAATAGAACCAGGAAAAATGTTTCGTCCATCACCGATACTCAGAAGTAGGCGAGAGCGCCATGAATATTGTCGATGATGATGCAGAACCATCTAAAGGAAATTCGAAGAGCGTAACAAATAAATCAAAGTTGGGTGTGAATGGTAAAGAAAAAATCTCCCATTAAGAAAATCGACACGAAAAATAGATGATTCAAACAAATGTGGCATCTGTAAGTGTTTGTGGGAAAACTACAAATATCGAGTTGAATGGATAAAATGCTGCAAATGCCAAAAATGGATTTGTGATGGCATCTGTAATAATGATAGTAGGGATCCCTATTTCATTTGTGATAGATGTAAAGATAGTTCGGATTAAGATCCCTATCATACAGACGAATATGTGCCTAACTAAAGTCTAGTGCCTTAACGTTTAGTGCCGTATTGATTAACCTCGTTTAATACAGCATTAAGGTTGTGTATCAAAGTTCCTGTTTATTTAGGCATTAATTGCCTACTCCTATACCGATACCAAAATGTATGTATAAGTTTGTTTTTTATTTTCTTGTTTTGTTTTCTGGTTTATTTACTAGAGGAAATAAAATACTTAGCAAATTGTTTATTTTTCATGTTTTTCACCATTTGGATGTTAAAAAAAAATTAGGTACCTACCTATATAATAATAATAATAATAACAATAATAATAATAATAAGACGTTTATTAGCCACCAATACAAAAAAAAAAGCATAATTACAGAAGGTAATATGATTATATACATGGAATTGAATATTAGAATATTAAACAAAGAGAGCATATTAAAAACAATAGGTTATATAAAGAATTTAGTTAACACAAGTAAGGCAACTAAAAAGCCATGCATTCAGACTTCCAGAAAAGAAGGAAACAACTTTCTGGATTCTGTTAAGGCTTATAATAGAAGAAGTGAGAGAAAAAAAAACCAATTCTTATAGACAAACTAAAAAAAAAAACAAATAGGTAGGCATATACTTATGAGGGAAAAAAGCAGTAGGGGGAAAAATGGATGAAACGGAATGAAAAAATTCTTCTTTTTTCTTCTTTTTTTTTTTAAACAGTTAATTTTTGAATAATAAATGTTAATAGAATATTTTACGTTGCATTCAGTTAGTTAGCATGTGCGTAGTATTTTAATAAAGAAAGGCATTTAAGAAAAATTAAGTTTGATTTAAAAGAAGACGCTTGGTTTTTAATTTAAAAGTTTTTTCAGTGACAGTCAAATTAATTATTTTGAACTTATTAATCAAATTTGGTACGACATAAGAAAAGGATCGCTTAAAGAGTTCTTTGCTATGGCTAGGAATTGTTAAAAGATTTTTACGTCTTATATTAAGATTATGCACATCAGTACGATAGGTAAGCTTTTCAAGTAAATAAGGCGGAGTTTTTGATTTAAGAATTTTGTAAGAAAAACATAAAATATATAATATTCGTCTATTGTGCATATTTAGCCAACCTGCTTCTTTTAATTTATAAGAAATATGTTGCCGTCTTCTTATACCAAATATAAGTCTTAAGCAAGAGTTTTGAAGTTTTTGAATTCTACCTGAGTCGGAGTTATCGAGACATGGTCCATAAATTGTGTCGCAAAAATTTAACGGTGATAGTACTAAAGCATCACAGAGCAGTTTTTTGATACTTGAGCTTAAAAAATGTCTTTGACGATATATTGTTTTTAAGGCAGAATATCCATTTTTTAGTTTAAGGGTAACATGTTCTTTGAATCTAAGTTTATAGTCCATTACTAGTCCAAGATTTTTTGCAGAGTTTTTAAAACTTATTATATTGTTATTAAGGTGTACATTTAAATTATTTAAAATATTAGTTCGATGATTGTCACTACAAAAAAGAATAGCTGCTGATTTAGTGGGGTTAATCTTTAGAAGTAATTTTTGAGTTTCTATATTTAAGGTATTCAAATCCTCATTTATATATTGATTAGCTTGGACAACATTAGTGTGATGAAATGAATAAAATAGCTGGGTGTCATCTGCATAGCAATGGTGCTTACAGTGTAAAATTTTTTTAGTAATTTGTGAAGTATAAAGAGTATAAAACAAAGGACCAAGAATGCTACCTTGGGGTACCCCAGAGGTAACATCCAGTGCATTTGATTTATTGTTATTAAGCACTACTCTTTGTTTTCGAATAAACAAGAAAGAAGACACCAATGCCAACGCAGACTCAGCAAAACCCATATATTCTAATATAGCCAGTAATATTCTGTGATTTACCATGTCAAAGGCTTTAGAAAAATCTAAGAGAATCAACACCGTAGCTTTATTTTTATCAAGTTCCTTAAAAATATCATCAGTCACTTTAGATAAAGCGGTTGCACAACTATACCCCTTACGAAACCCAGACTGGTATTTAGGAATTAAATTATTTACATTTAAATATTGAACTATTTGATACTCCATAACTTTTTCTAATATTTTTGATAGTATAGGAAGTACAGATATTGAGCGAACATCATTAAATTCAACAGGATTTTTTATTTTGGGCAAAGGAATAACATTGATCGGGAAAGCAGTTTTGTTCTAAACATACGTTTATAATATGAGTGAGTGGTTTAATTATGACAGGACAACAAAGCAAAATCAGGGTAATGTTTAATTGATCAACGCCAAATGCTTTAGATTTAATAGATTTTAAGTAATTTATTATTATATCTTGTGTCACCAAATTAAATTTAAATTCAGCCAAATAATTTAACCTATGTTTTTTAAAATACCCAACAAATTCTTCGTCAGGGTTATTATTGTTTTTGTTAATATTAGAAAAAAAAAATTAAGTTTATCTACATCTTGCATAAGAGGAGGAAGTTGTATATTTGATTTATTAGAAATATTTAGTTTATTAAGTTCTTGCCATGTTTCTTTGTTATTACATACTCTAAATCTCTAAATCTAAATATGACACACGCCAATATATTTTAGCCCCATATCTGGGGTTTCTTTGTCAGTATAACGTCGTTTAAGGTGTTTTAAACCTTAATAAAACTTTGTGACAAAGTAGCCCCCAACCAAGGGGTTACTTTGTCACCATCAATATATTTTTTTTAGCTAAATCGCTTTTTATAAAAAAAATTAGTATAGTTGTAGTTGTAGAGGATGATTTCGTCGGTATACTCGTAATTTTTGGCCACCCAAATTACGAAGGATACCGGAGTTACAAGTAAAAGTTTGTTTAAAAGGTGACAAAGTAACCCCGGTTTACGGTATATTAATTATCTTATAAAGTTTGTCGATAGAGTTCCCGGACACCTGGCATTATTCATTGCTCGTTAGAAATATCTCTTACTTTCAGTAAAAACTTCAAAACTTCAGGAAAAAAATTATTGTAAAAAAATCATCTTTAGGGTGATAAGAAAAACCTTAGATGCCTCGAAATAAATAAGGAAACAATTTTTGGGGTACATAAAACCGACCTTTAGATGCAAAACTTCCGAAATTAACATACTTCAAACCATAAACGGACACCGAAAATGTCTGTCACGATTCTTTTTCTTCTGCGGCCCTTTTTTACGTGACTGCGGAGAAAATGTAATTACAACGGATTTTCCACCCTTAGAAATAAACAGAGAGAGAAAGGGAGATGAGAATATAGTCAGGGACGGATCGAAGGACCAAAGAAAAAAAAACAAAACAGAAACCTGCTTCGCGAACAAACGATTTTAATTTTCTTCCTCCGATAAATTAAACAAAAAAAATCAACGGGAGTCCAATTAATTCAAAAACACATTTTCGCTACCGGTCTGGAGGGTAATTCCAGGAGCTTCCCGATTAAATTTGATCCATTTCGCTCCTTAAGACGGATGTTCATTAGACGAAGGGGTTTTCGTACCTTTAATGACATTTATGCGGGTGTACGTAATGTGGGAGGGTCCAGTTTCATATTATATACATGAGGTATCCCGTTGCCTCGCATTGTGAGGTTAAGGCATTGGATTCGTTTGTGAATTTTTCATTTAATAGTTTCGAGATATTGACAACAGTGTACAGAGAAAAAATAAACCATTTGAATTAACTAAATTTTGCGTTCATTGAAAGTACATACGTGTGTATTTAAATGAATCATCAATCAAGGTATTGGTAGAAGAATGCTAATTTCCTGGGGTCAATATTATTTTATACATTTTGTGAAAAATAGTAATTCAATATCATATAAATGAATAAGTTTTTTCATTAAATTTTTTATATTAAATTTAGGCATTTAGTCGATTCACATTATTACAACTTTGAATCAAGTGTCTTAAAATCCTTTTTTTTTCTTATAATTACTCATTGAGTTACGTTATTTATAATTAAACAACGTAAAATATAAAGTATAAATTATTTATAGGTAAACAAAAATATAATATAAAACTGAAATTAAATTTGTTAACATAAATTAATTTAGGTGAATAAGCTAAGCACGTTATCTCCTATTTTAGCTCTTTCTAGTTTATCAAAATGTTCTGATAACAACTTAAAAAATATTTAGATCCGTAATATTTTCAACTAAAAAGGGAAAACATTTTCATTGATTGCCTTATCTTAATTGTTAATGTTTAGAATGCACATAATTTGAAAATTCCTTATAAATAATTCGTTAGTCAAATTATTCAAGGAATAAATAAATATATGGATACATTTTTAAATTTAAATTATGAATAGCTTTTGAGTTATGAGCATTTTGTAAAATTTAAACAAAAAATGCCCGAAATCCTGTACAAGAATCCAAAATTCCTGAAAAATATCTTTAGTTAAATTATTTAAGAAATATACAGGGTGTCCCGTAATTAATTGGACATAGGTTAATGTAGGATAACTGACAAGAAAATAAACCGTTTGAGCTCAATATCGCTTAGCAAAATGTTATTGGTTTTCGTTCTACAGGGTGTTAAAACTAATTTTTTACCAAACATTTATTGAAATATTTTGGAATCCACTGGATAGATTAACCTAAAATTTGGCGTACTCTTATTATTTGGATGGGGAAAGAAAGCAGCCCAAACACGTATCTCCATCGAAAACGACAATTTTTATTTACCAAGACAGTAAACTAAAAAACTTTTAATTTAAAGGAAACCCAGACGACTATGGTCCTAATGCTCAGACAAATTTATGCCCTCGCCAAACTTTCCTCCATAAACTGGGGGCAAAATTTATCGCTCTAATTTTCCTAATGGCCCATAGGACTTTAAACTTCCCAATCTGACACTACAGAAGTAATTCACTTAATTCTTTTGTTACAGATCTCAACACTACGATAGCCTACAGCAGCAGCAGCAACAGCAACAACAACAGCAGCAGCAGCAGCAACACCAGGCAGAGTTACAACAGCACAAACAGCCCCTCAAGGATACGACAAACACGCCCCCCAAGTGTCACAAGGTGAACAATAATAACGAGGAGGGACAGAACAACAATCAGGAGCCGTCTTCTACGCAGGATAACGAGGGCAATCATCAACAAGGTATTACGTTTATTTGTCGGTAAAATGCTACTATGTTGTACTATACTCGAATTGTTCGACGTTCGTTTTGTTTTCGAACTCCTCCATATGCTGCTTTCTCTCTATTTTAAATCAATTTTTGAATAATTTTGATTCTCAATCTTTTAAACTCACTGGAAGGTCAGATGGTGGACTGAACGGGTCCATACAAGAGCATGTTTGTTTGAACACTCTTTTATTCGTTGATCTTTTCTGAGCCTATTTATAGGCCCAGTTGGATTAACATGCAGTTCTTCTTCTTCTTCTTCTTCTTCTTAGGTAACGTCAACTACTTGGAAGATATTATCGAATTTTTATACAAGCGGTTGAATTATTACTACAGAAAAAAGTTGCTTATCTTTGTCTAAAGCTCGACTTCTCCATATGATGTTATTTGATTTTCTGAAATTTCGAAAGCCATTCGAAGGTCGGACGAAGGACTGAACGATACGATATAAACATGGACATTTTGATATATCTGAATTTATATCTAGCGTGCCATGGTTATGTTGAAACAATCAAGTAGGCTTGGAACAGTTTTAGACCCTTTCTTTCCTTGAGTTAACCCACTATTCTTCTTTCTTCTCTTCTGTTTTCTATATTATCGTTTAATATTTAATAGTGTTTGCATTGGTTGAAAATAGTGTTTTTCTCTCGTAATGTGTCTAATTATATCCGAAAAACATCATTTAATTCCCACTTTCTTGTAATTTTCAAACTGAGATATTCTTCTACTTTCTGTGGTATTGCCAACTGCCTGGAAGAAAATATCGATATTTTCTGTTATAGGCTCCTCCATATCCTGCTTTCTCCCTTTAGAGCTCATTGGAATATCGGGTGGATGACAGAATAATTTAGACATAAGTGAATGTATTTTTCCAGTCATTTCAAATATTTTTTTTTGCGTTTTTAGAATTTGAAATATCTTTTAAGTTTTCCAAGATTTTTTGATTTTTTTTTTGAACATTTGATATTATATTTTAAGCATTTTTTGGGTATGTACATTTCTAAACAGGCATCTGGTCAATTTTTTGAGTTATGAACATTGTGTCAAATATATAGAAGAAAAACATAAATATTAAAAAAAAAAATCTCAAAATCTTGTACAATTAAATAAAAAATTGTACCTGGACAGAATATGATTATTGTACATAGTCATAGTAAAAATAGAACAAAGTCAAAAATTAAAAAAAAAGAAACATTACCTCTTTTTCTATTAAAACCTGAGCATCGTATCCATTTAGATTATGCCTTAAATAGAAAAAATATATAAAAAATCAGTCATCCTATTTTATTTCAAACCTAATTAATGCTATTTAATGAACTATTAAATATGATCAATGTAGGTTCGCGATCTCTACAGTGTTTGGAAACATTGGCCCAAAAGGCCGGGATACACGACATCACGGCGGACGATTGCAAGTACGATGTGGCAAACACACTTTTGAACTTGGACAGGGGACACGAGTTCATCAAACAAAACGTGGACATGTCGGTTTCTATGGCATCGGACATCAATAAGCAGGTAAATTGATAGGGAAGAGAGAAACTGTCTCTTTTGCTCGGTTTACAAAAAAGCTCTTTTTTATCAATTTTTTCATAAAACTTCAGAGCGCTTGCAACAAAAAAGTCGTATAACATTTTTTCGAAAAGTTGTTAGTCCTTCTGGTATCTAACATTTTTTTATTTTATCAAATTTCTTTGTTTTTTTTTTCATGTAAACAAGAATATCTTCGTTATTCTCACCACCACATAAAATTTAGATATACCATCAGAAGGAAAATTAAATTTGCTATAATAAGGGTATATTTAAGTAGTAAGTAATATTTAAGTAAGGTAATATTTAAGGTAAGGTAATATTTAAGTAGAGTAATTTTTTATACCGGGTGTTATCAGAAGTTAAATGTAACATTTGGGAAATGTGCAACATTAGTGGTATCTTCTTCGTTGTCGTTTTTCCAAAATTTGGTAAATAGGGACATGTTTTTTTTTCAGCAAAAACTACTTCATTTAATATGCTTTCCAATGATATACTTACTTTTGTGATAGCTATTTGTTTTCACAGCATTATCATGGGCAAAAGAAAGAAAACCACAAAAATTGAAAATTTTCAAATTTTATATTTCTTGATCTTTTGAGCACCAATGCGGCAAGTACTTGTAGATCTATCTTCCCTATCACCTCTTAAACTTTGACGGTTTTTATAGTAAACACCCTGTATTAATAATAAAAAGTCTATAAAATTAACTTTCCAACATCGCAGCAACAAATGGTAGACCAAAACAATCAAGCTGTCCAACAACAACAACAACAACAAGAACAACAACAGCAACAACAACAACAACAGCAGCAACAACAACAACAGTATCAACAGATGCAACAGCAACAACAACAGCAGCAGCAACAACAGCAGCAACAACAACTTGTCCAGGCGGCGCAGAGTCCGCATCTGCAACAAGTGACCGTGAACGCGCAGGGGCAACAATGCATACAAACGGCGACGAACATGGGGCCCCCACAGCAGCCGCAGCACGTGCAACCGATGCATCAGCAACAAGTTGCGCAACAGGGTCAACAGGTTCAGATACAGACTCAGGGGGCGCAGGTTCTCGCCGCGGCGCAGAACGCTGCGCAAACGAGCGCCACCATTACCACTATGGCGCCGTTGCAACAGAATCAACAAGCCGCGCATCCGCAACAAGTAAGAATTATCTTTTTTTTTTAATTCAATTTAAACCAATAAGCTGTCATTGAAACGGCGGGAAAAATTAGATTCTTTAAATTTTTGGAGAATTCTTAGAAGAATTCTTCTGCTCTTATGTGGAAAATTATAGAGTAATTACTACAGTTCCTGCTTTTCCACTTGGAACTTTCGGCTAAATGTGGTCGACACAAGGCCATTAAAAAAAAAGTTCCTGCTTCTGTTAATGTTTTTTTTCTAAAAATTTTTATTATCAGTCCTGTTTTTAACTAAACTAGACTTGTTTTGCCGAGATTGACATTTAAGTTGAAACTATTGAATTTTAACCATAGGACGTGTAAAAATATTGATGACCTTAAACCGATAAATATTGAAAAATACAGAATTTCTACATGTACAAGTTTAAATGTACCTAGTTGTTCACTGAGAAAATTTGTATTAAGCACGTTAACTCCAGTACGAACGATACGACTCATATTTCCAAAGTGAGTCCTAAAATTTCACTCTCAACTTTCACAACTTTCTGGAAGAAATAATTAATTTAATTCTTCCAGGCAGCTGCAACATAAAAATGGAATTTTTAAAAAATATTTCAAAAATTTATTCTTGATATAAACCTCAACTGCCTGGAAGAAATAATTAATTTAATTCTTCCAGGCAGTTGAAACATAAAAATGGAATTTTTAAAAAATATTTCAAAGATTTATTCTTGATTTAAACCTCAACTGCCTGGAAGAAATAATTAATTTAATTCTTCCAGGCAGTTGAAACATAAAAATGGAATTTTTAAAAAATATTTCAAAGATTTATTCTTGATTTAAATCTCAACTGCCTGGAAGAAATAATTAATTTAATTCTTCCAGGCAGCTGCAACATAAAAATGGAATTTTTAAAAAATATTTCAAAAATTTATTCTTGATATAAACCTCAACTGCCTGGAAGAAATAATTAATTTAATTCTTCCAGGCAGTTGAAACATAAAAATGGAATTTTTAAAAAATATTTCAAAGATTTATTCTTGATTTAAACCTCAACTGCCTGGAAGAAATAATTAATTTAATTCTTCCAGGCAGTTGAAACATAAAAATGGAATTTTTAAAAAATATTTCAAAGATTTATTCTTGATTTAAACCTCAACTGCCTGGAAGAAATAATTAATTTAATTCTTCCAGGCAGTTGAAACATAAAAATGGAATTTTTAAAAAATATTTCAAAGATTTATTCTTGATTTAAATCTGAACTGCCTGGAAGAAATAATTAATTTAATTCTTCCAGGCAGCTGCAACATAAAAATGGAATTTTTAAAAAATATTTCAAAAATTTATTCTTGATATAAACCTCAACTGCCTGGAAGAAATAATTAATTTAATTCTTCCAGGCAGTTGAAACATAAAAATGGAATTTTTTAAAAATATTTCAAAGATTTATTCTTGATTTAAACCTCAACTGCCTGGAAGAAATAATTAATTTAATTCTTCCAGGCAGTTGAAACATAAAAATGGAATTTCAAAAAAACCTTTCAAAGATTTGTTCTTGATATAACCTCAACTGCCTGGAAGAAAAAATTAATTTAATTCTTCCAGGCAATTGCAACATAAAAATGGAATTTTAAAAAAATATTTCAAAAATTTATTCTTGATATAAACCTCAACTGCCTGGAAGAAATAATTAATTTAATTCTTCCAGGCAGTTGAAACATAAAAATTGAATTTCAAAAAAACCTTTCAAGGATTTGTTCTTAATATAACCTCAACTGCCTGGAAGAAATAATTAATTTAATTCTTCCAGGCAGTTCCAACATAAAAATGGAATTTTTTAAAAATATTTCAAAGATTTATTCTTGATTTAAACCTCAACTGCCTGGAAGAAATAATTAATTTATTCTTCCAGGCAGTTGAAACATAAAAATGGAATTTTTAAAAAATATTTCAAAGATTTATTCTTGATATAACCTCAACTGCCTGGAAGAAATAATCAATTATCAAAGATGTGACAAAAAAAAAGACAGAATGAGAAAAAGGGAAATAAAAAGAAACAGAAGGAGAACAAAAATAAAACTTTTGCTATATTTAAACTGACTAGACGAAATTATAAATTATTATTCAAAAGTGAAAAATTAACCGATTTGCAAAAATCGATATTGACATGAGCAGTCAAAAATAAAAAGAAGAAGAAGAGGAATAGACTGAAGATTCTTTTTTTCATTCTCCGTTAATCAGCAAAAAATAGTTTTTTATGTAACAAGTGTGAAAAATGAGCCTTTTTTGATGAATGGAAAACTTTTTAGTCAACAATTTTCATGAATAAAGAAAAGGGGATTTTACACACGTGTAACGTACAACATTTTCTCTACCGAAGAAAAGGTAAAAAAAAAAAACAAAAATTTCAAATTACTTTACGCACTTAAACGACTTTAGAGTAAAAAAACGTCAAAACATTTTTTGACAAATTATAATTTAAATGTCAAATTACTATTTACGCACTCAAATAAACGTCGAATTACGCACTAGGGTCTAAAAAGAATTTTTTAGGCACCAGTGCGTAAAAAGTGAAACTTTTACGCACTGGGAGCAAAATAGGGAAAAAAGAGCAAAAAGGGAGAAAAATAGATCTTCTGCTATATTTGAATTGCCTAGACAATACCATAAATTTATAAAAAATGGAAAATTACATTGTTTTCAGAAATCAACTAAAAAAAAGACGAAGCAAAAGAAGAAGAAAAAGAGAAAAAATTAAATAACTTCTTAGAATAAAAAAAAGTAAACTGCTTGCAAAAACAAAAAAGAATTACTTTATCAGTCAAGAAGACCTAGAAGAAAATTAATTTAAGTGCCTAGAAGATAATAATAGTTAAACTTTGATTATTTTTTTAAGTGCTTAGAAGAAACAAAAACAAAATAGAGCTTAAAATAACCAGAGAGAAAATACGTGCAAATAACCGAATTATGTCATAATTAAATAATTTAGATGTTCATGTATGCTATTACATTGTAAGGTTTATATTGTTTTCTTTATAGCATTATGCTAAATAAATGCTACAAACAAAACAAAGGTAAGAACACAAAGTCACGGTCTCATCAAATCCATGTAATTTTTTCAAAAAATACACGTGTATCGCTCCTATCGGAGCATCATCAGGCCTAAAAAATACATTAAGATATTTTTCACAAAAAGAACGCTTATAAATTATGATAAAACTTATTACCTAGACCTACACAGATCACATTATAACTAACAACAAAAGAAAAGCTAGGTTAAGTTAACAATTCCTACCATATTGAAAATGTAAAATGTCACCAGTGGGGAACGATCCAGCAACCTTTAGATTCATAGGCGCGCGTCTAACCCATAGGCCAAGTAACATAATCAAACATGGGGAACAATCCAAACTATATTACTAAGTGTGAATATAAGTAAACAATTTCGTTTTATTTTTTTTTATTTTATTTTTTTCGATTTTGTTTCAATCATGTCAGTAGAAGCAGAAAAAGGAACTTCAAACCTAACCTTAAGAAGACTGTAGATCTTTCGATGATATTACCTCAACTTCGTGGAAGGAATATCACCCAATTATTAAAATAGATGATTCTGGAAAGTATGACAAGGAGAGCAAAGAGAAGGAGAAGACATGAAAATAAGAAGAAGCAGAAGAATAAAAATAGATCTTTTGCAAACTTTGGTCTGCCTAAAGGAAGTTATCAATTATTCAATAATGTAAAAATAAATTCTCGAATTTCAAGGAAACCTCCACTGCCTGGAAGAAATAATTAATTTAATTCTTCCAGGCAGCTGAAACATAAAAATTAAATTTGTAAAAAACCTTTCAAAAATTTATTCTTGATATAGCCGAATAAATAAGGGAATAATCCGAACTATATTACTAAGTGTGAATATAAGTAAACAATTTCGTTTTATTTTATTTTTTTTAATTTAGTTTCAATCATGTCAGTATCCCTATACCTGTCCACCAAACTTGTATGTTCCTTTATTCTGGTGGAAATTTTTCTCCCCAATTGCCCATGTAAATGGCCTTACAGTCATTACATATTAATGAATATACCCCTGATTTTGAAAAGAAATCTGGCTGATCTATTGTACTAACTAGCTGCCTTTTCAAACTGTTTGTAGTTTTAAAAGCAATGAGATTGATCTAAAAAGGTGACTATTTTCATTAATAAGATGGATTCAGTTGTAAGTGAGTTTATATTTATTATAGAATTTAGAATAAAGGCGATTAATTATATCAAGTGGAAAACCATTATTAAAAGCAATATGTTTAATTATATTTAGTTCATTAAGGAAAGCTTCTCTAGAAAGGGAAAAAAAATTACATGGATTTGATGAGACCGTGACTTTCTGTTCTTTTGTTTTGTTTTTGTTTGGTCTCATGGAGAAAAATGGATGACACAAATGCTACAAAGTTGCATGTTAAAGTCTGTTTTGTTGTTTTTTGTCATATTTTCTTTCTTTCTTATTTGTAGGTTGACTGGGGTCACGGTAGGGTCCAAGTAATCCAACAGCCGACCCAAAACTCCATGTATCTGCAACAATTGTACAACCCCCAAGGGCAACTGCTGATGCCCGGAAATATCGCTTTGCATTCCAGCATCAATCCGCAACAAATCCAGGTAAATTATTACGTTACGAGGCTTTAGAGGACCCTAACGCTGACCCGGCGAAATCGCATTTTAGGTTATAACTAAACCGTTCCAAGGTAACTTAGGTAACCAGATAGCGGCCGGTCCACACATGATAACCGCGGCCCAAGGGAAGCAAGCGGTGCTCCAGGGTAGTCAGGCGACCACGTTTCCCGGTTACACCACCATCCCGACCATTCCGACCACCCAGAATCAGCAAACGTTGGTGTTCAGTCAGCTGGGGGTGATCAGCTCTCAGCCGAATATACTGCCCAACCATTCTGGACAGGCGACCGCACAAGTTGCTCAACAGAAACCGCAGGAAATGCACAAAGTAAGTCGTGATCAATCAGTATTTGCAAATTTTGTAAATTGTTACACTGCGGAACAAAAAAAATATATGAAAAATCGTAAATGAAAAAATAAACGAGTTATGGAACATTTTTGAAAAATTGGAAAATTTTTTTGGTGAAAAATTGACAAAAAGAAATTTTAATTTTTTTTGTATACCAGAGAAAATCTATGTATCTCCTATGTATTTCCCATGGATACCCCTTTGGATTTTTAGAGGAAGGTTTTTTTGGGAAAATTGAGTATAACTCTTTTCTGGTGCAGTTTTCAGAAAACTTTCATAACACTCTTTTGAAACTTTTTGACCACATAAGAAAACATAAGCGGAACATAAGAAAACCCATGTAAAATTTAAGGGGGTCAATTATTGGCTTCCCTGAACATTTTATAGAAAAAAAAAATTTTTTATTTTTAATTTTTTTATTTTATTCTAGACCTGTGAAGGCATCTTTAAAATTTGCCCCCCCCATTTCCAGGCATTTGGGGTCATTTTTCCAATTTTGTTTAAGTCTTCTAGGCATCTGATAAATAAAAATTAATTTCTGATGCCCGGGAGACATAAAAAATGGCTCCTAAAAGACCTAAAAATATTATGCTAAAATTCTGAAAAAAAAAAGAAAAATTAATAGAGGTAATTTAAGTGAGTGAAAAATTGACTGAAGGCATGAAATTTTATTTCCGGTGCTTGGCAGATATAGAAAATGACATTAATTGCCTGGAATTAAAAAAAAATTGGAAAATTTATCCCAAATGCCAGGAAAAAGTGAGGGATCGTCAGACCTAAGCTTTTGTCGTATGTTATATATAGGGCGTTCCATTGATCATGTTACAAACTTCTAAAATATATAGAAAACGTCAAAAAAAAAACTTCATATGAACATAGGTCCGGAAATGCTTCCTCAGGGAACTAGAACTCTTTTAAAGATAACCTTTACAAACTATAGTTTTCATTTTACAGCTTCGGAACTACTTCATTTTAACCATATTTTAACCAGGGGCGTACAAACCCAAGGGGGGGCATTGGGTAAATTTAACCCCATTTCTCTAGGCAATCTGCCCATTTGGGCGTCAGATTATGATGCATTTTGAATAAAAAAGGTACTGTCAGTAAAAATCGGTAAATATAATCGCAAACAATATCCATTTGTACATCGCTTGACATTCATTTAAACGTTCGTCTAAATTTGTGTTTCTTTGAATGCCATAGACAATAAAAATTAGATTAAATTACAATTTATTATTGTAATAGAAGAGATACATTTTCCTTATAGCTTGGCAGAACAACTTGTAAATCAACTACAGCGATTACAACCCTCGCTTGCGCATTAAGTTATAAGTGTCATTATTCCTTTCAATAAGACAAAACCGTTGGAATTTTCCCGATAGCTCCCATAGAAGCCGAGATATCGACCTTCAAAGTTTGGGTTTTTTCATTTGTCGGGTATACCCTCCCGTATCGATTTTTTTCACCAAAAATTGATTTTTGTCGAAATCAAACTAAGTATACCAGCGTCTTGTTCTGATCATCTAAATTACGAAAACACTGGGTTATAACAGGATCCGAGCAGAACTACGGAAATGAGAGCACTTTGAAAATCCTGAAAAAGTCGTTTTCGACGTCCGTTTTTGAGGCCAAAAATGGGCATCAAAAATGCCATATCTGGGCTATCGTAAAAGCTACGACCTTGCGGATGGTCTTGTTATATTCAGAATGACGAAACTAAGACAAAACCGGTAGAATTTTCCCGATAGCTCCCATAGAAGCAGAGATATCGACCTTCAAAATTTGGGTTTTTTAATTTTTCGGGTATCGATTTTTTTCACCAAAAATTGATTTTTTTCGAAATCAAACTAAGTATACCAGCGTCTTGTTCTGATCATCTAGATTACGAAAACACCGGGTTATAACAGGATCCGAGCAGAACTAAGGGAATGAGAGCACTTTAAAAATCGTATAACCGATCAGTTAATTTCGTGAGTTGTAAAACGACACCGGTCCCATATGTCGGTAGTGTTATGATGTTACATTATGAATTTTTTTTATAACTTATTTATAAAATGCAATTTTTGAATTATGATGTTCTTCTAGTTAATAGAGCTGCATTTATTAATAATATTTAATCGTAGCCTGGCGGCCAACCGATGCAGTTCACCAACAGTCTTCCCTGGCAATTTACAAATGGTATTCCGCAAGTGTGGGCCACCAATAGCCTCCCATCCCAGGCTCTATTGGCCCCTAACCCGATTTTTATTAGGGGCACCCAGGCCGACGGCACCCCTGGGATGTTCATCCAACAGAACCCTCAGACTGCTACGATACAAACTCAACAAAATCGTAAGTACCCTCATGATGTGAAAAGTAATGGAGTAACTTTTCGTTTTTAAACATAGAAGCCATCGCCACACAAGGAACAGTCGCCCAAGCGACCAAAACGCGCCCGATAAACGAAAACATTCAACCGAAACAGACTCCGAATCGTCCATTGAACATTTTGCCATCGAACGCGGCCAATATTCGACCGGCCAGTTCTGTTTCCACGCAAACGATAGGCGCCCAAACACCGGTAAGTGTCTCGAGTAATTCAAAAAACCACTTCACAACATTTCTAGCACTCAAAAAAAAACAACATTACAACAACATCCTTTTCTATGTATAATTACCATTTTGGTAATTAGACATATACATTGCAGACGATGGGCGGGAACAAACAGGGGGCCAAGATGAGAACCAAAGCCCCACAAATACGATCTCCGGCACCGAAGGCCGACGCCGCCAACCAAACCCAAATGAAATCTTATACGAACCTACAACAGCACATCGTAGGCAACAAGTGAGTATTTTGACTTTTTTATGCCTCATCGGCTCAAATCCTTTGATATTTTGCCGCCTCACGATACAGTCGACCAAACAAATGATCCGCATCGCCCAAATCGTTCTTTTTTTTTACAGAATGTTGGTGATGAACACTTCGACCGGTATGACGACAACGATGACGCCCGGCTCGCCAATGACCGCCGAGAAGGCCCAACAGTTGGCCAATCAGAACAAACAAGCTCAACAGGCGACCAACGCGCAGATGCAACAAGTCACTTTGCAACAGCAACAACAACAGCAGCAACAACAGCAGCAGCAACAACAGCAGGTGATGCAACAGGCGATGCAACAGTATCAGATACAGCAGCAGGGCCAACAGCAACAACAGATCGCCAAGCCTATGATGAGTAAGTTATGCAAAAAAAAACTAAATATGTTCTCAAGAATCGTCATCGTGCACATGTTTTGTAAGCGTTCAGAAAACTCATTTCGCCTATCGAAATCGTCATCAAATAACTCTTGCCCAGGAATAACTTTGTAGGGGTGATATTTGTGCTTTTGAACTAATCGGTGAACTTTAGATTTCGCCATGTGTAAATTAGCCCTAATCTGTGACAGAGGAGTGCATGGATTTTCTTCTAACGAAAACAAAACGTCAAGTTGTTCATTTTCATCTCGAGCAGGACGAGCAGATTTCGGCAGATCCCTAACATGACCGAATTCTCTAAATTTAGCCTCTATTCTACTCACCACCTTTTGACATATCGGAGGACGATCAGGATGGATTTCGTTGAATAATTGAGCAGCTTCTCTTTGAGTACGTGTTCTATCACCAAACCCAACCATGCACAGAATTTCTATTTTTTCTCGTTCCGTTAACTTTACCATTGTGAAAACCGCAACTTTGCTCGTACACTTCACACTTGACAATATCTGTTTGGCGTACAACTGTCATACAGTTTCTATGAAAATACACGGTCACCAGCCAACAATAAAAAACACGAATGTTTGGTCGTCTTTTTTCGATAATTGTTGACTTTAGGTATAGGACATGGTGCATGAAACACACGTAGAATTCCACGCGAAATTCAAAAATGAAATAAAAAAAGGTGCTTTCATTTGAAAAAACTAAGTTGACGGTCGTAATTTATTTTTGAGCAACCCCGTATATACAAACTTAACGTACAGAAATGCGCAACGTGAACTAAAAATCGACGGGTCCGAGCGTTTTTTTCGAACACACCCTTGAATTTTAAATGAATTTAGACATTTGAACTTTTGGGATGCACTGTATAAATAATCCGCAAGCCACTCTTCCTACACAAATTTTAAAATATTGCAAAATCAAAAATTCTACAGACTGTAAAATGTTTTCTTTCTTGAATAGTCCAAACGATCCAAGGTATCCCTCAGCAACAGATCCAAATGTCGACAGGTGACCGGCCTATAGTGCCGGTCGTGTCAATGTCACAGCAAAGTGCCCAGCAGGTGCAACAGCAGATTCAGCAGCAGATTCCGGGTGCGATACAGCAGGGTATCCAGTTACAAGGCAACCTGGCCGTTACGCAACAACCCATGCAGATGAACATGCAACAAATACATCCTGTAAGTAAAGAAAAAAAAACAAATAGGATGCTTAAACAGCGTTAACAACGTTATTTGGGGCAGCAAAATTTGCACTTCAACTAAATAGATACAAACATTATATAAATTTTAATTTACCGCGGCAAAAAACGAATGTCTTTCTAATTCCATCTGATGGCGCCACCGTGAATATAAGGCCAGTAAAGTGTAACAGGTCGCTTGGCGTTTACAGCGCGATGAACGATGTTTATAAATCTACGCCAAAAGTATTGAACATGTAGATTTATTAGTCGGAAAACTCTAATAGTAAAACCTTAGAACATTGAAAGGCTAGAAGTAGCATGCCGTGGAACTATGGACAGGTTTGTTTGCTTGCAACATCTCTGATGCAATGATGCCAAATGCTTATACAGAAATGGCCAAAATCACTTTATAATATCATAAAAATTTTCAGTTGTTTCCGAAGGCTCAAAACAACACTACTGCTCCCCTTTAATAAAATATCAAGCATTTTTTAAAAATAAATTTGATAAAATACTCTATATCGAAGTCAATATTAACTTTAAATAAATGAAAATAAAGTACGAAGAAACGAGAAAACGGTAATGGCATCGCAACGCCGCTCGATCCCATTGTTTATGCCACCGATACAAGCACTCTCTACCAGTGACGTCGTCAACAAATATTTACCTGATAAATTTTTATTAATTATTATAGAGTTTGAGTATAAGTAATATTACCATTTATGAGCTATTTATGTGTTTTTTTAACGGACTTCGTTAGAGGAAGGTCCTAATAAAAGGCACCATTTTTGTCAAAGCATTTTTATGGAAATTAAATATTTTAATAATATAATATTATAGATTTCTTAATAAATCATGTTTTAAGACACAAATTATTAACATTTTGCAAAATTTTATTGTTATTATTATATTGGACAAAACGCAGGTTTACATCACTTACTTTATATCACATAATATATACTTCTATGGTGCTGACTTTTTCAAAGGGACAGTATTGATTCAGCGGAAAGAGTTAAAACTACAAGGAGGTTTAAATTGTGAAGGAGTTGCAGGTTTTTTATAGGTTATAAGATTTTTATTATTAAGTATTTAGCCTGTACAATGGTTTTGAGACATTTAACAGTGACTATATAATACCTAATACCAAATATTATATCATATTAATTTATACTAAAAAACAAAGCTTACCTAAGAATAAAGACTATGTACAATAGATTAGATTAAATAGTTTATTAGTAAAAATATACAAACAAGTACTTTTACAAGTCAAATAAAATATGTAGTATGTTGGGCTTTTTCGAAAATCATGTTATTATTTCTTAAGTATTTTAATAATGATTTGAGACATCTAATTCAATTTCTTTGGGGCAAATTTGTTTATTGCAATCTTCGAATTTTAATTTTTTGCTCTTTATTTTTTTTCCATAATTTGGTAACAAGTGATTTAGCTTTTGAAACGGTGGAATCATCAGTGCTTAGGTCCTCAGGATATCATTTTGATTTTACCCTAGAATAATATACATAAAAATATAGTATTACCAATTAATTGCATTTAATTAAACAAATATAACAAAATAAAATACTATATCACTTTTAAATAAGATATATAGAATAGGATGATACATGGCATAAAACTAGTAGTCTATTTTGAGTGTATTTTTACCTTTTCCTTGGCAGAGTCAGGGAATGTGTAGCAGTTAAACAAAAACGGATTGGATGAGAAATAGTAATTGTTGACCTAGACCCCACGGTTACTGTAGAACTATTAATCTCAGATGCAGTTATTGTTGATGATGAATGATCAGATCTATAATTATACAAAATTTGGTGTATCTAGAATATTAATCTATTTTAATTATCCATACTTGTCTATATCAGCTTCACTGTTTGTACTATATACCATTTTGGAAGCTAAAGAAGTTTTTGCACTCTTCAGGAAAGCTACCCCTGCAGCTTTGAAGGGTAAATCACTTGGTAAATTAACTGAATTATTAGCTGCTGTGTTTTTAACCAGTGCATTGGAAATCCTAGTAAAAAAATAGTTTTACATACATACCTAATTTAATAAGTATTAGGTATAAATAAAGCTTATATGAGTAACACTAATCCTTTTTGTGACGATTTTTTTATACTAGAAAAATATATTAAAAAAAAAATTACCTTTGAGGTAGAGCTGATTTTTTTAATCTGTTTAAGTCTGGCTACTGATAATATTATCTTTCTTATATAAGAAATCACTTCTAAGAATGTGATCTGAACAAACAAATATGTTCTGTTTAATTGTGTTGATTTCCATTAATGAAATCCATTGTTCCCTTTGGGCATATATTAGGCAATCTATAATAAGTATTTGATATTTAATCAAAAAGCAAAAAAAATTACAGTAATGAATTAATATGTAGTGCCAATTACTATATATATTATTGTAAGTTGCAATATGGTAAAACAAAAAAAAAATATCGACCAAATTTTAGGGAAAGACAAAATTAACTTTATACATAGATATCAATATCTAAATAATTTTCAAAATTCTTTAACGGCAATAAAAAATTGGTAATTTCATCTATCTACCTAATGTCTATATTAAAAAAACATAACTATACATAGATAGGTACATGGTTATTAGGTATGCCTTCTTTCTGCCAAAACAACAACAAAAAAACAAAAAATCGTGTAATAAAACCAGGGACAAAATTCTAGTTTTATATTTTTTATAGTTTATTGATAGATGAATATGTTCAAAAAAATATTTAGATTTAAAAATATAAATATTTTTGTTTTTTACGCACACTTTCACATTCAAGTTTTTATTAGGTTTATCTATAAGATCCCCTATTCTACGTTTATGATGATGGTTACCCCATGATGTGATGTTATGAAAGTATCGGTACTTACTTGTGAAAAGATCGGCTTGAATCACCTTTTTATCATGATGCGGCACAAACGACACAAGTTTTTCCCATCCTAGCAATTTAAAAAAACACTAAAATGTGGCCTTTTTCTTTTTGAAACCGAAAATTAAAGAAAATACACGAATCCCGAAAATAAACAAAAAGCCGTTTGACAGATGACACTACGCGTATGGCTCAGGCGCTTAAGCTCCGGTGTTGTCGCTTCAAATTTTTTAGAAGCAGTTTTAGGGATAACAATGTTAGTAATTTTGTTTTTTTTTTCTTAAGGATATTATATTTATTCTTAAAATAGGTTAATTGTAGTATTTATACTTTTTATTTTAAATTTTCCTATAAAATACAACACAAATAAGTTAAATTAACGTTATAATGGTTGTTAAAATAAAGCTAAAAATTTCCTCCGTTGGAAATTTGCGTCGACTTGACAACAGAGAATCGGCAAATATGTTTGTAAACAAAACACCCCTCTTGCCCCTGTGCACATGTTGGACTCAAACAAAGTTGTTGTTTACTAATTCTAGCCTTTCAATGTTCTAAGAGTAAAACTGTATGATTTACCTATGTGTTGTTACGTTACCAATCATGGTATTTCCCAGAAAAACCCGGCGGTGCAACTAATGTTTTCAAGCCAGTTCATTAATTTAATCTCATCGGGACAAACGTGTTTAGTATTTTTAATAATGGAATATTGTTTAGATCCAGAATTATCAGGTTATTGCAATTTTTTCATTTTTGTATTTAGCAACAAATCGCTCAGATGACAGCACCGCCTGGCACCATCCTAACCAGTCAAATACAGCCGGCGACCAATCAGACTGTAGTGCCCCAAGTGGTGACCCAGCAACAGCCCGTACAACAGATGCAACAAATCACCGTTGCCGCCCAACCTCAGCAACAGCCTCAGCAACAAGCGGTTACCCAGCACCAACAACAGGTAAAATTACTCTAACATAATTTTCTTGCTTAATTTAAATATTATGTTTTACAGGTTCCTCTTCCGCCGGCGGTACCTCCTGTACCCGATAAGGACGACACGCCATCTAGTATGCAACAACCGACTGAAAACTTTTTACAGGCGACAGCTGTCAATCAGATGACGCCGGTCAGTACCACCACCGTTGCAGATCAGACGTCAAAAGATTTGGTCGTCACTTCTGACGGTACGTTTAATTTTTTTTATAGGAAATATTTATTTTTTTTGAAATATGGCGGGAAAAAGTTTCGAATTTGTTCACATCAGAGGGCTTTGTCGTTAAAGAGCTACTGACAGGTGGCGCTGATTTTTTTAACGTTTCCAAATGACCTTACTGAAAACTCCAAATTAAGTATTAATAATCGTGTCGCATTTTAATTATTGTTCTATAATATTGTTTGTGTTAATAAATACAACAATTAAGTTAATAGAAAAACGACAAAACCCTTTTTGCCACAAACCTGTAGGTGTATAAATTCTTTACTATCTGTCAAATAACTTTTTTCAAATTTCTGGACAACCAATACAAAAACCTTCATAATTCCCTCAAAAATGGCCTGAGTATGTTTAAAATTGCCTCAACTTGTTTGGAAACCTTACTTTTTATTTAAAAAAATATTTTAAGCTAATATTTTTTATACGGAATTTTTTACAGCTTTTTAAAGCTGATGGTATTTTTTGTCCAGTTTTTTGAGCATCCAATATAATAACCTTCATAATTCCTTCAAAAATGGTCCAAATTTGTTCAAAATTGCCTCCATTTATTTGGAAAACATCAGTTTTTATTACTTAAAATGTTTTAACTCCATATTTATAATAAGGAATTTTTTACAGCTTTTCAAAGATGATTTTTTTCTAATTTTTTGAACATCCTATACAAAATTTTTCATAATTCGCTAAAAAATAGTTCGACTTGGTTCAACACTGCCTTAGTTCGTTTGAAAAACATCAGTTTTTATCCTAAAAAATATTTCAGGTCTTCATTTTTAATGGGAAATTTTTTGCAGGCTGTCAAAGATGATGGTAAACATTTTTCCAACTTTTTGGACAACTAATATAACAACCTTGACCTTATACTGCATCTCACATTTCAGGAACATTCTAGATCATCTGGGAAAACTATTTTTCGGATATGACTTGACTAACTAAAGACGGGAAACAACATTTCATAGTGATCGTCCATGATTTCTAGATCTCAAAGGTACATTTCTATTGATTTGAGGGTCAAAAGTGGCTTTTTTGACTTTCTACCGCTTCTCACCTTACAGTAACATTCTGGATCATCTGGAAAAATTATTCCTTGGACGTGACTTGACTAACTAAAAGCGAGAGACAATATTTCATAATGATCGTTTATGATTTCTGGATCTCAGAGGGTCATATACCAATTTGGGGGTCAAAAGTGGCTTTTTTGACTTTCTACTGCATCTTACCTTCCAGGAACATTCTGGATCATCTGGAAAAATTATGTCTTGAACGTGACTTGACTAACTAAAAACGGGAGACAATATTTCATAATGATCGTTTATGATTTCTGGATCTCAGAGGGTCATATACCAATTTGGGGGTCAAAAGTGGCTTTTTTGACTTTCTACTGCATCTTACCTTCCAGGAACATTCTGGATCATCTGGAAAAATTATGTCTTGAACGTGACTTGACTAACTAAAAACGGGAGACAACATTTCATAGTGATCGTCCATGATTTCTGGATCTTAGAGGTACATTTATACCGATTTGGGAGTCAAAAGTGGCTTTTTTGACTTTCTACCGCATCTCACCTTACAGCAACATTCTGAATCATTTGGAAAAATTATTCCTTGGACGTGACTTGACTAACTTAAAACAGGAGATAATATTTCATAGCGATCGTCCATGATTTCTGGATCTCAGAGGGACATTTATCCCAATTTGGGGGTCAAAAGTGGCTTTTTTGACTTTCTACCGTTTCTCACCATTCAGTAACATTCTGGATCATCTGGAAAAGCTGTTTTTCAGACGTGACTTGACTAACTAAAAATGGGAGATAACATTTCATAGTGATCGTCCATGATTTGTGGATCTCAGAGGGACATTTATACCAATTTGGGGGTCAAAAGTGGCTTTTTTGACTTTCTACCGTTTCTCACCTTTCAGTAACATTCTGAATCATCTGGAAAAGCTATTTTTTGGACGTGCCTTGACTAACTAAAAATGGGAGATAACATTTAATAGCAATCGTCCATGATTTCTGGATCTCAGAGGGACATTTATCCCAATTTGGGGGTCAAAAGTGGCTTTTTTGACTTTCTACCGCATCTCACCTTACAGCAACATTCTGAATCATTTGGAAAAATTATTCCTTGGACGTGACTTGACTAACTTAAAACAGGAGATAATATTTCATAGCGATCGTCCATGATTTCTGGATCTCAGAGGGACATTTATCCCAATTTGGGGGTCAAAAGTGGCTTTTTTGACTTTCTACCGTTTCTCACCATTCAGTAACATTCTGGATCATCTGGAAAAGCTGTTTTTCAGACGTGACTTGACTAACTAAAAATGGGAGATAACATTTCATAGTGATCGTCCATGATTTCTGGATCTTAGAGGGACATTTATACCGATTTGGGAGTCAAAAGTGGCTTTTTTGACTTTCTACCGCATCTCACCTTACAGCAACATTCTGAATCATTTGGAAAAATTATTCCTTGGACGTGACTTGACTAACTAAAAACAGGAGACAACATTTCATAACGATCGTCTATGATTTCTGGATCTCAGAGGGACATTTATCCCAATTTGGGGGGTCAAAAGTGGCTTTTTTGACTTTCTACCGTTTCTCACCATTCAGTAACATTCTGGATCATCTGGAAAAGCTATTTTTTGGACGTGCCTTGACTAACTAAAAACGGGAGACAACATTTCATAGTGATCGTCCATGATTTCTGGATCTCAGAGGGACATTTATACAGATTTGGGGGTCAAAAGTGGATTTTTTGACTTTCTACCGTTTCTCACCTTTCAGTAACATTCTGGATCATCTGGAAAAGCTGGTTTTCAGACGTGACTTGACTAACTAAAAACGGGAGATAACATTTCATAGCGATCGTTCATGATTTCTGGATCTCAGCGAGACATGTATACCGATTTAAGGGTCAAAAGTTGCTTTTTTGACTTTCTACTGCTTCTCACCTTCCAGGAAAGTTCTGGATGATCTGGAAAAGCTGTTTTTCAGACGTGACTTGACTAACTAAAGACGAGAGATAACATTTCTTAGTGATCGTCCATGATTTCTGGATCTCAGTTTGTCTTAATTAAAATGACATTTGATTTAATTGAACCGTAGGGAGCGGTCCTCAACCAGAATCCAAAGAAGCTCAGGATCTCTTAAAACCTCAACCGCAAGACCAACTGATCCAAGCTACACCCCTACCGGGTACCGTGCCCAGTCAACCGGCCACCTCGACGACCACCACGAGTACCACCACCTCCTCGGAAATCGGTGGTATACCACTGGCTGCTACCGCCGAAGAGGTGAAAGAGAGGTGTCCTCCTAAGGCGATGGTCAAGCCTCAGGTCAGTAAAGTAAGGACATTGTTATTTTACCAGGCTATAATAAGGAATATTAATCTTCATTATTATTTTATCGGTAGATTCTCACTCACGTGATCGAGGACTTTGTGATACAGGAGTCCTCTGAACCGTTCCCGGTTAATAGGAGCGGCATGATTAGCGAAATTAAATCGGCACATTCGACGAACGAGAGGGACGACGAACCACCAAGTAAGAAAAATATTATTGTTTATTTGACCAGTGTTTCGAGAACGATCTTAGCATCTTCAGGAGAAGATTGAAACTTTTTGAGTATAAAGGATCTCAATTGGTTCTCAGTGGAATTCTTACTAAGCATATAACTTTTAGTCTATAAAAATGTAAATTTGATACAGATTTCAAATTCTTCTCTTGACGAGTGCGGTAAAACCTGCGTAATTTTATCTAAATTTTTTTCTATATAATTCCTTCAGGAAAAAAACTGGCATTATCGCCAGGTTCTTTATCACCGAAAGGCGACATGGCCAAATGCGAGGCCTGCGGAATCGTCGATCACAAGTCGAAGTTCAAGAAAAATAAGAGATTTTGTTCGGCAGCGTGTGTCAAAAGGTAAGAGCTTACATATACCGTGTAAAAGCTTACTTTAAATTTTGCTTATGACGCTTTTCCAGTGGTAAGAATAAGGAGGACAAGAAGAAATGGGACAAACCGGAGGACATGGATACCGACGAGCATAAGGCCGAAAGTACCAGTCCCGCCACTGCTGAGGACAATATCCCGAAAGTGGATCCTCTTAAATGGGGGGTAAGTTGGGTCTTTCGCACCGGAAATCTTGGGAATTTTAAGTTTTGGGATGTTATCAAAAAGGGGGGATTTCGTATTGAAACTTTGTTCTTCAAGAGAAACATCTAGACTTACTTTCAGGGACAGAAATGTGGATTTAGTTCCTTCATAGTGTGGTAGAAAATATTCTTCTACTGTGTGGGAAAATTGTTTTCTTTTTTCAAGTTTTTCACAAAAAGTGACGCTCGGATTAAGAAAAAATGTCATTTTTTGTTTTTTGAATTGCAGTATACCATCCGATACCACCTATAATATGTACTTACTTACTCTAAAATGAAATCCAAATATAATATTAGCATATAAATGTACAATGCACCTAATAAAACGTTTAAAATATTTCTTATAATATATAATATATTTAAGTATTTAACACTATCCACATTAAACAAAAACACATATATTTATATTAACACATATCAGGCCTGTGAAGCAAAAAGTCTAATGTCAATAATTTCTGTAAAATGTCTTAAATCTGTAATAGCAATATCAAGATCAGAGGCATAAATATTAAAATAATCATACATTCTATAATATTGGTGAGTTCTTGTATATATTTGTTATAGAACAATCAAGATGAAACATTTTTCTTTGTCTGGTATTACCAACATTAATGAAGAATGGCAACATTGCCATAATATAAGGAGCATCAATCTTATTTGTCAAAATTTTATAAATATACACTAGGCATATTTTAATGCGCCGATTTTCTAGGGATAATCTGTTAAATATTTTCATAAGCACATTATGGTGATAACCTTGTTCAGGATAATATCCAAATTTCTTGAAAAACATATGTTTTAAACATTTGCGTTGTACACGCTCTATGGTTTTAATCCAGACGTCATATTGTGGAGACCAAATTATACTCCATATTCTAACTTCGGTAAAACCAGACTATCAAACAGTTTTAAACAACACTCAACATTAAAGTTTTTGGTAGTTCTAATAACGAAACCCATTATTTTGTGTGACTCATTAACTGTGTTAATAATGTGGTCGGTAAAAGCTAAATAACAGTCAACAATTACACCTAAATCATTTTCATTGCTGGAATGTTCAAGCTGGATACCGCTAATATTGTAGCTATAATTAATTATATTTTTGTTAAGTGTCGGCGACATTACTGAACATTTTTTATTATTGAAATGAAATGAGTTTGCATTACATCAATCAATCTAAATAATTTTGCAGAAAGATGCAATCACCTAGAGAAGTAATTTCCATGTAAATCTTCTGGCGCCCTTAACCTCTACATACTGTTGTTAATTTTCTAAATAGGAAGAAATTAACTGAATTAAATCTGTAGTTACATTAGTTTCATAAAGAGATGTTATTATTACGGAATGTCGAATTTTATCAAATGCTTTCTCCATGTCGGTATATATGACATATAAATAACCTGTTTTTTATTATTCAAAGCATTGTGAACAAATGAACAAAATGTAATCAAATTAGTTAATGTTGATTTATTAGGCAAAAATCCATGTTTATATTCGAATATATTATGACTGACTTCAGCATATATTCTATGAAATAAAGTTCTTATCTATATACTTTAGAAACAGCATTCAGAATGGTAACAGGTCTATAGTTTATCACCTCATGCTTAGCCCCTTTTTTGTGCAATGAAATTATTTTACTGATACGCCACTCATCAGGATAAGTTAATGTCTGCAGGCTACGGTTAAAAATAAAAAAATGGACATATCCTTATAGGAGACCTGAGATGAAAAATCAGACTCTTTTTTTATTACGAACATAGGACCAGAATAAACCTGCTTTTACTCTACTTATAAATGTTTTATTTTAATTTTAATTTTTTGCCTTATTTGTCTGTACTTATCCCACCAAAATGATATTTTTGATTTTCTAAATTTGTTTAAAAACCTTTCCTTGGTTTTGATCATTTTAGTGATCTCGCCATTGTACCATACAGGAAAGGTCTTTTTCCAGTTGGGTTGACTTAGGAACACACTCTTCAAAAATTTCATTCATTATGCTATAAAATTCCTTCACAGCATTATTAACAACACAGCATTTATATACATTATCCCAATTCCCGTTTTTAAACGACGTGTACATAAGGTCAAAATTCACTTTTTTAAAATGAAATTTTGTATTGTTGACTTGTTTACATTCTTCAAAATTATTATTGATATTTACATGAATTGAAAGAACAGGAAGATGCCTGTCAATAGGCAACAATGGATCATCATTAATGTTTACTAAAGAGCTCTGTAAGTGGGAGCTAACAATAACTAGATCTAGTAGTACATTATAAATATTACGTACCGTATTAATTTGTGTAAAATTAGTAAAGGCTAAAAAACTTTTAAAATCACATATAGAAACATTTTTTACATTATGGACAAGTTCATGAATATTAAAATCACCTAAAATTATACACTTACAGTCTAAAAGGTTTTTCTCAACACAATTATAAACTCTTTGGTAAATAGTCACACTACAATCAGGTACAAAATAAACAACTACAACATACAAAAATCCTTTTAGGTCTAAACTAATTTTAATACAAAGTGCTTCAATATCGTTTTCAAATATATCACATTTCTGTGCTGTACATTTTTTGCTTATTGCGTTTAATACCCCTCCACCTTGTCTTTTGCCTGTCAGTACTGATTACAGTTATGGCAGAAGTCGGCATATTCAAAAGAAAGCCAATTATATTTATTTTATAAGATTTTTCAATGCATTAAGAGAATAATACGTGGTTCGTCATTAATAATGCATGAAAATTTAAGGACGTATTCCTTGGGTCAAAATTTCGAAAAAACTTCTTATAAACCTACGTCCGATAATGCTTCCCTGCTGAGATACAGGGCGTTGAAATTTTAATTAAAAATTTTCGTGGTATTTCTAATTATGTAATTTGAAAGTAAACGAGAATAACCATTTGAGTTTAGGTATAGGGAGGTTGTCTAAGGTGCTAAATTTTATTTTGGCGCCACGTATTACATATTGTAGTACGTGCAGTATTGTAAGTACAACAATGAAAACAAACTTTTAATTCATTCAATCTAACTCTTATAATATCAAAGGTTTTTTTAAAAAGGAAGAGTAATTAACATGAAGTAAAACACAATTAGGAGTAAAGGTTATAGAAGTTCTTGAAAGTGTTGGGTTGGGTGGAAAAAGTTAAATTTTCGTGCAATATTAATGATTCACCCTTTATAATAATTACCGTCCTACAAGGTATAATAATTTTTAAAAGAAAAATGCCGAGAATTTCTAAATTTTTAAATTTTGAACTTTAAATCTCGTATTATAATAATATAATTTAAAAAAAATAACCATCACAGAACAACCATCTTCTACGATTGTTTTCTTTCATTCGATTAATCCAAGATGGCGTTCGTCTGCCATTCTTAAAATTGCAACTGTCACTTTTACGTCAAAAGATCTTTTCGCTGAATGATGTACTTTCCATAAGGCACGTTCAAATTTTATAAAATTGTCTATTGGAAAAAATCCATTGACGTAATAATGTCAAATTTTTAATTACTCAAAATTTAACGTTGACGGTCGTGTAACTTTCCTCAATCCACAATTTGCAGTTAAACTTTGACATTTAGGTCAAGAAAATTTAAGCTGAAACTGAGGTGGCTAAATTCTTTACGGAAATATGCATCTTGATTATTTGGAGGAGAGTTCCTCAATATGTGACTCCCAAATTAAACCTGTATCCAATGCGATACCAAGGAAGGTTACTATTACATCTAGAGTTTAAAGACAAAGACCGCAGTCTCGAAGGGAAAAAAGTATATTCTGGGTCATGGTTTCATTTAAGCATGATCAGCCGTGATGCCAAGACTAGATAGACTACTGTCAATAATCAAAGATGTTGTGTCATCAGCTATAATATTGACTCAAGATGACAACTGGGCAGATCATTGATATACAGCAGTTATGATAGGCCCAAGAACCGATCCCTATGGTATACCATGTGTTAACAATAAACTCTTGACATGTACCACCCTCAAAATGGACATATTGACTTCTGTTATTCAAGTAAGACTGGATCAGCTTAATGCTCAGATCGTCGAATCCATAGTAAGTTAGCTTATTAAGTATGTATGCAAAGTTTCGTAAATTCGGGCATGTTCGGGATACTGAATAACTGAAGAAGATGAGCTGAACGGTCCAAGATAATCCCAAAGCCACAATCACAGGCACGGATTCTAATATTAATTAACGCGATCTACTGTGCATTAAGTATTGAAAAAAGCAAAGTTCCACTCTTATAAAATATTCTTACTTCAAGAGCTATCGGGTTGTGCGCAAATGCAGCAATTATGTAATGATAACAATAATTTTGTGAAACGGATAAAATATTTATGACGGAAACCCTCATTGGTTCACAGAATGTCATAGACAACACCCTCAAAAAGTCGAATTTTTTGAAATTTAAGATGGTAAAACTAAAGAAATTGAAAACATTGTTTTTTTTTATTTTTAAATAGTTAATAGAAATTAACGTGTTTTTTAATTTAATAAGTACAAAGTGGGTAGACAGATTAAAAAAAAAATCTTCTAACTCATCTAGGGGATTTGAATCCTTTAATTACTACAGAAAACTTCGATTTTCACCAATTTTAAATCACAGATCCATTATAGGAACGAATTTTGAAACCAAATCTGGGTGCTTAGAAGATCATATCCTGTACTGTAAAAATTTAAAAAAAAACCGATTACTCTCTTTTAAATTTCAATCTATTTAATTTAGTCATGACTAAATTATGTGCTGTCTAACTAAAATGTCCATACTTTTAAGAAATAAAAGTCTCAATACATTGGGCATGATAAATCTATAATTTGTTTTTTCAATCCGCTACCCCCAAGGGGGGTATTATCGTATAGTAAAAAAATCGGTCGAATCCCTGTTTTCTATGAGAACTCAAATTGAAAACCCTTGAACGACTTGAAATTTCTAGCACTATAAGGTCCGAATGAGCTTAACAACTGTATATTTTTTCAAGAAGATCGATATACAGGATGGGTTATTATGAGGGAACACACATGTGAGTGAAAAAATAAAATTAATTCAAACAGCAGTTAATGGATAAAGGTGCATCATTTGCCTTTAAAATGTCATGCTACCGAATTTTTTACAAGCCATACAAGACAAGTAATAATGAATCTAACCCAAGAAGGTCCAACTCAAACTCCTATTTTCATTAATAATAAGTTCTTAAAAAAATCATATTTTTAGGTATTAAATTCTTTTATATCCTGATCCAGTTGGAACTTTCCAAACTTTAATACTTCCTATGTAATTCATAAAATTTCCAAAAAAGCTCCTATAAGTTTTATAGCAAACTCCTAAAAGTTTACAGCACACGCCCTATAACTATAAACTGTATAAGAAATATAAATCTAATATAAGTATCACGGCCTAAACCGTAGTTAGTGTAATAATAATTGTCGTTAAGCTGAACAGCTACACTAGGAATACCAAGTTTCTTCTCAATATATTTACACCAAACTAACCAAAAAAAAAGAAACACCCCGGAGAATCTCACCTTTTTTTTTGTTAAACGACCAAAGCCCGGTAATTAAAGAGTAAAGTGTATATCACTAAACCAGCGAGTTTAGAAGATTTAAAAGAACAAATACGCCAGGAATTGGAAATATGACTCCAGACGTCATTGCAAACGTTCAAAAAGATTTTTAAATCGCCTATTGTTAACGGTGCTCAATTCGAACGTTTAATTTAGATAGGTATTTCTTTAGTTTTACATTTTATCATCATTTTTTATTAAAAATTTGAATTTGATGCATAAGTAACCATTATTCATTCTTGCCATATTCTTTGTAAAAAAACGGGTTTCTTTTACGCGCTTTCCATTTAAAAAACATATTGATGACGTCATACCTTTTGTTTGAGTCACCCTGTATATTTACTTTCCATATGGAATAACCCTAAACCGAATATATATTAAAATCGACGGGTTCGGGTATTTTTTTTTCAGAAACGGTCCATTTCATTTTTTTTTTTTAAATTTATCCGCTACTTTACGGATGTACTGTATAGAACATAAGTTTGCGTTCAAAGCAGTCCTCAATTTAGTCTCTCAACAGGGTGTCTAGAATTTTCCCAAAAATTTGGACCAAAGAAATTGGACGATAGTTTTCAGGGTCCGTCTATGAACCTTTCTTATGTATTGGTATTAGTTTTGCGATTTTGAGACAGTTAGAAAGCTTACCTTATGTAATAGACAATCTGGCCAAGGGAACAATAATCAGTCAATTTTTTATGGTTTTAATGACCCGCATATTGAAGTCATATGGATCTCTAATTTGACTATTATTCATAGTATCAATCACTTGGCGCACTTGATTAAACAAATCACTAAAAGCAAAGCCAGAACCACGATTTTTAGTCAAATATGTCAAAGGGTCATTAGAAGGCAGGGGCGTAGTGATTGTAACATTCACAAATATTTCATTGAAGTGACAAGCATTTATTCCAATCTTTTGAACCTCATCGTTAAAAGACTTAATAATTATTATTAATTGATTCACAATATACATTGTTAACAAAAATATAACGACTTGCTAAACTTAATTTTTTTTGTTAATTTCAGGTGCCAGAAGTGGTGGAATTTATCAAGAACTTACCTGGATGCTCCGATTACGCGGAAGACTTCCTGATCCAAGAGATCGACGGTCAAGCTCTGATGCTCCTGAAGGCGGACCATTTGATGACCGCTATGTCGATAAAACTCGGTCCGGCCCTAAAAATTGTCGCGAAAATCGACGATATGCGTACTGATAAGGAACCACCCAAGCAACAATAAGTGAACGTTTAAAGACGTGCACTACAGGTATTATATTTTGGAGTCCAACAATCCCTTAAAAATAGAAGGAAATTTCGTTAAGGGGGTTATCCTAGTTGGATTAAGACTGATGATGATAATTGATCTAACCATTAACGAAGCGGTTTTAATATAGTAGTAATTTATAGGTGACCTTTTGGGCACCCTAGATCTGACTTTGACAAAACAATCGTGTAAATATTGTACAAACTGAAACCAAATAATTTAACAAAAAAACAATGAAATTGTACATTATTCGTCCATTGTAGGCACTGTAGAACTAATAAAATTTTAATTGTATATAGTAAGATTAATTTATATAATAAAGTATACTTAAGGGCTAAATAAATATATTGTTTCTTAATATACGGGGCGTAACAGCCGCGGTCGGTCTTTATTAACATCACTTTCTATAGTGTTTATCCGACCGCGGCTGTTGTCCTGTAGGTCCGTTCAAATGTGCAATTTGTCTGTTTGTTAGGTTATTAATTTATTCTTAGGCTTCCCTAGTGTAAAAAAAAGAACGGTGCAGATATTCGAATGATATTTGTTACATGTTTACATACTGCCACTAAAGATAATAAAACGTTTGTAATTTATATAAATGTCTGTTTTATTTTTGCCTTTGAACCTCTTGGACTGAATCCACACTTTAATATTCAACTTTTATTTTTTAATTGAGGACCAATCGGAAGAACGGAAAATTTCACTTTAGAAGGTCATGTGATCCGAGCATGTGAAGTCTGGAACACCTCCAAGCTAAACGAGTGGAGAGTCTAAATATCACAGTTTAGAAAAGTTGCCTGGAAAATTAAGTCAATATTAATATCTTCCAGGCAATTAAGATTATTTTAAAAGTTTCATTGCCAATAAGACAAAAAAGATTGATTACTAAAGACGACCGTGGGCATATGAAGATAATTGAATATTTTTAGGTTGGTTTACAAATAAATAAAAGTTCTCTGGAAGATTATTCAAATTATGGAAAATATTATACATGCGTTAAAAGGTTTGAAAATGCCCTCAACTACATCCAATTGTAAATTATAAAAAGGAAATTCAAAGCCTAAAAGAATAGAAAAATGAAAAAAGGAAAAACTTGGAATAATGACCTAAAATTAGTGTTTTATTTATTAGGAAAAATGTCTGCGCAATCGACGTTATAATTAAATAAAATCAAATTCCCGGAAAAACTTAAATAATGTTGCAACTAAATATTTGACACTTGCAAGCTATTATGGTTTTTTGTCCGGACTCTAAAAATCCATTTTTAGTTTCACTTTTTAGGCAAATTATTTAACATGTAATTTGTCAAGGGTTCTATGCTTATTTTCAGACTTTCTTCTTGGCCTCATGGTACCAGATTCATATTTGACCTTGGTCAAGGTTAAACGCAGGTAGGAAAGCTTAAATGTTGATATTATGGCGATTTTCCGCTTACAATTCTAAAGTAATGACAAATTATTAACTTCAACGCAGACTTTACCCTTAGATCTTTTAGTTTTCCTCCAGTCAGTTGAAAATCATGATTTGTTTCTTCCCAGTCACTGTAACTGTCTGAAAAAGTGGCCTGAACTACCAACTGCCTGGAAAATCAAATAGCTTTTTAACTGCTTAGAAAGTAGAAAAATAACCTCGACCGCCTAAAAAAATTAATCACACATTCCATTTTCTGCTGTAGATACAAGAGAAAAATTTTGATAAAAACGTCATCCACTTACTGAAATAATCAGTATATCAAGAAAAAAATTTTTAAGAGTAGAATTTTCTTTTGACTCTTATGGTAGTTCTCCAGGCAGACCGTTGTCATGACTTATTTCTTTCAAGTAGTTAACATCACTGACTAGAAAAAATTAATCAACTTATTAGAAAAATTAATCATGATATTGAACTGCCTAAAATGGATGCGTTCAACTCCTTAGAAAATATGGAAAATGACTTGGAATGTCTGGTATATTTGTTTTTCTTCAGCAAAGTTTGGAAAAACCATTCCATCTATTTGCATATCTACAACTTAATATTTAGAATGCTTTGGACTAAAGTAGTCTTTGAGGGACTAGAGCAGTCTAGAGTAGTCTTTGAGGAAGGTTTTCTTTGTAAGGAAGAAGAGCGAGATCAAGAATAGGAGTTTCTATAGTTTTTTTTTCAGAAAAAAAGCTGCTGCTACTGGAAGACAAAAAACTATTCTTCTTTAAGGCATTGGAAAGTCGATCTTAATAAAATTGCTTATTTCTGAAATATATGGGGGGGTTTTTGAGCCATTTTTTACCAAAAAAGTTTTTTCTTCAATCATTCTCATCTGGTGACTGGTCATATCTATTAGAAAGAATTTTCCGAATAATCCTCTGCTAGATGATTCTTCTATGATATCATGTCCCCTCAAAGATATTTGGTAGATGGTTTGGTAACTAACGAACGAGAGATAAAAAAAAACACTGGAGGAGCTACATCTAAATTTTGTATTTTTTTTTAATATTTAGGAACGATGCATTTGAATATTAATACGATGTCGATGGGTTTAACTTGTTTTTTAAAAAAGTTTTATGACTTAAGAAAAGGTGTTTTTTTTTGGTATTTTCGGTGTATAAAGAATTAAATTATACCTTTGTGCTAATTAAGAAAACTAGGTGGAAACGATGATACTTAATCGAGGGATGTACTTTTTTTTTAAGTTTTATGAGGAAACTTCTGCAATTTACGATAAAGTAAAAGTTGGTCACAACTTTAAAAAATGTTTAAGTAAAAGTTGTTATGCGGATTTGGTAAATTTTTATTATTTTGAAGGCGAATGGATGCCTGATTTTTTTAAAATTTCTCCAGAAGAAGGTTTTATTGATTGCACACCAGTTTTATCAAATTCAGGTAAAATGTGAACGAAATTGGGTATAGATACTGAATTAAAAATTTACATTAAATATGCAAGTTTTTTGTGAATATGGTAAATTTTTATTGTTTTGCAGGCAAATTTCATAATTTTTCACGTCGCTTCCATAATTACCTGTAAGAAACAAAATATTCCAAGTTTTTATTTCATATTTTTTTAAATAAATTATTTAAAAAAAAAACTTATTGACATAGTTGATTTAATAATCTAAAGGGAACTACACAGTCTCGGTCTCAAAAGTATTTACTAATTCTAACAATAGGTTACATGTGTCAGGGCCTAAATTCTTGAGAGGGCGTATTATAATACTTCCAGTTATTTTTATTTGATTTTAATATATGTACAACATCTTGTCAGGATGTATTACAACAATAAACTTGTAATCAGTAAACTTTTAAACAGTAGCAAAACGATAAATGTACTTACAGTAACGATAGATGTATTACTTACGTCAGGATTCGAGATCATTGAATGACATGATACTACAAACCTAAAAAGTAAAAGGTACCTGTGAGCAAATATTTTACCCTAGTTATTGTGATTGTTAAATAAAAGTAAAATACGTTTACACAAGGCCATTTCAGATTTATAGCACCTGTACACAATACCATAAAACTATCAATAAGACTAACATCCTTCAAATTATAGACATCAGTAGACCTTGTTAAAGAGTTGTTCTCCAATTCAGGCAGAACAAAACCTGATGTCCAGCATTAGAAATCGAGTTAATGGGATAGTAATGGCCAATTAAGTATACAGTCTACAAAATAATCCCAGGTGCCACAACACTCTGGGTTGCACTAGTGCCACACACCTACTAGCTAGTGTGAGTAGCGTTGTTTTACGTACCAAGGTATCAGGTCACTACATTTAGTACGGAAGGATGCGCATTTAAATATTACTTTCTTTATACTAATAATGATTAAAATAATAAGAAAAACATAAGGTAAAACATTGCTCAGTGAAAACTCTCACCTTTGTAATTTTTCAGGTTTGATAGTTCAAAAAATTATCCATTATCCACAACACTAGAGAATAGTGACGGGAGAACAAGTGGACACTGCTCTACGACTGTTTTCGAGTAAAGTTACCATCGAACTGTACTCTAAAAAGGATCATATTAGAAATATCCCTTAAAAGAATTCTGGTAAACATCTGTCATCGCCTATGTTTTTGAGAAATTGTAAATACCAACATTCCCACACATTATAACTTTCTCCGAAGTGACCTTTTTACCCGCATAAGTACTAGTGCTAACCCGCATAAGTACTAAGTGCTATTTCTGCTTATTTTGTTATCTCCGAAAACCTCTTAAAACCATAAAACTTAAAAATTCTCACAGATCGTCCTTATCTTTACATGTCAGCCCTTAACATTCCGATCGGTAATCCTTGCTCTTTTTTATTAATTTTTGATGATCGACAAAAACTAGAAAAAATATAATAAGTTAAATAAATTCACGTCTTACACATGTGTGTATAATATAACTGTAAAGCATGTACTGTTTGTAGTCGATTTTTAAGGTCTGATGATGCTCTTAATAAGAGCGAAACACGTATAACCTATAGAATTAATAAATACTTTTGAGTAATACTCGTTTTCACCTGATTTGGAACCAATAATTTCATTATGTAGATAAATTGTATATACTTCTCCTAAAATCCACTAAAAAAATTATCTGTCATTCTATTTGAGATGCACGAAGATGGTGTACTATTAAAATTAATATAATTGGTAATTATTTTACGAAAATTGTCTTTTAATCAGTCATTTTTAAAAATAAGTCCATAGTGTTTCATATTTTTTTAAAGGAAAAAATAAAGCGAATTTTTTTATTTAAAAATATACAGGGAGTTCCATTTAAAAAACATTCGTTTACTATTTATCTCCAAATCCTAAATTATTACAATAAAACTTTATAAAATATATTCTGTACCTTGGTAGAAAAAGGGCCAATGTCCAAATTTTCCATATTTGAGTTATAGGCATAGGAAGTTACTTTATTAATGACTTAACATTATTGAAAAGTCCAAAATACTTGTGTTTTAGCGAAATAAACAAAATAAACAAAGGCCTATGTCCAATTCTAGTTAATAGAAAAAAGGCCAATCTCTGGACTTAGGCCTTGTCAATATATTAGAAGAATAAATTAAATGGCCAAAGTCCATAATATGGACATTGGCCCTTTTGTATTATTTTATTTAGGAGATTGGCCTTAAGATTTTAATGTGTACCTAGTTTTTAGGACCTCAAATTTTTAATGTAATTTATTATATTATTAGTAAACTGTGTTTTGTGTTTGAATAACGTTAAATTATCAAAATGAGCAAAAGGACCCTGGAAATTTTGCAGAGATGACTGAGAAAAAACTAAAAAACGTGTAAGGAATGAAAAAAGTTGGATGGAAAATGAAAGAAGGGATCGCAAAGGAAAAGGAAAAGAATATAAGACAAAAAAAGGAATCCTACAAAGGGCAAAAGAGCTAAAGGAGCCATGCGAATGTATACTAAAATGTTGGCAGAAAATGTGAAGATGTCCAAAGGCAGAATCTATTTAGAGATTTTTACAATTTATCAAGGCATGGTCAAGATCAGTTTATAGCGGAAACTGTTAAGGAATGTGCAAAATTTAGAGAACGACAAAGAAAATCAGCTGATAAGCAAATTAAACCGAGTCGAAGAAACTTTTCAAGAAAGTACTTTCTCATAAATGAAGATCTCAAGAATTTTGAGGTTTGTCAGAAAATGTACCTAAATACTTTTGATTTGCCCCTAAAAAAGTGAGAGTAATTGTCAAAAAAAAAGATTAAATGATTCAAATATTTGCTCTTTAGACGGTCGGGAACATCAGAATCATTATAAAGTTACCGAGGAAAAAAGAGATTTTATTAAATCACATATTAATAGTTTTCTTACATACAGCAGTCATTACTCTAGAGAGAAGACATCAAAAAAAATATTTAAGTCCTGATCTTTCAAGTGCCCAAATGTATCGACTTTACATGCAGTATTACGAGGAACAAAACATAAGCCTCGAAAAAGAGTCACTTTACAGACAGATTTTTAATGAAGAATTCAACTTTTCATTTCATGCCCCTGCGAACGATACTTGCTCTAAATGTGACAGTTTAAATGTAAAGTTAAAGACATTTGATGGTAAAAATCTTACAGAAGAAGAAGAAAAAATTAAAATTGAAGTTTTGGAACAAAGAAACGGTCCCTTAAACCTCTCTGAAATGGCTTACAAACTTAAGTCACTAGATAAAGAAAACAGCAAGAAAGACATCAAATTTGTTGTTGCATTATTCGATCTACAAAAGTGCTTACCTACACCATATTTGCGTAATGGCGTTTCTTTTTATAAAAGACAACTCTGGACTTAGAATTTAACTGTTCATCAGAGTTCAACTGCCGGCAATTTGGGAATTTGCTTTTTATGGGATGGGACAATTGCTGCTCGTGGAGGTCAAGAAATTGCTTCATGCGTCCGAAAATACATCTTGTCATTACCAAAGGAAACGGTAGTTTTAAATCTTTATAGTGATTCATGCTCGGGGCAAAACAGAAATAATTTTATGTGTACTATGATGAGCTATGTCTTGAAAGAATGTCAAGATCTAGGACATTATTTGCAAGAAATCAACCACAAATTTATGGAGCCTGGTCATTCTCATATGAAGGCCGACAAAATCCATGCAGCAATCGAAATATGCAAGAAAAAAACGACTGCTGAAATAGTCCCCCATGACTGAACTTATTTTATAAAAATTGTGCGCCGAAATCCACCCCTACAAGTTAAGGAAATGTTACAAAAAGATTTCCTAAATTTTAACAGCCTTTTGACGGAAAAACTTATAAAGATCTTCCGACCTAAATGTTGAAGATATACAAGACCCTGAGCATGAAGAAAATAACTAACTTTCTCTGTTATTTTAGTGTAGGTATCATAAGCAATAAAGATTTATGGCCACAGAAAATTAATATTTTAATGCTAAAAAATACGAATTTCGTGTATAAATAATGTCCATTAGCTCTTTAATACCGCCTTGGCCAATGTCCGCGCTTAGGGGCCAATGTCCATTTTTTTTTGCAATTTAGAAGACTAACAATACATTTTCAAAAACAATCCCTTCTTAAGATTTAAAATCCCAAAAATAAGTAAAGTAGGAAAAAAGGGTCGCAATTTATAAAAATATAAAGTCAATCCATCTCATTAACCCTGTTTTTCTCAAAACAGTTGAAATTGACATTGGCCTTTATTCTACCAAAGTACAGATTATATTCTATAAAAAAAAACCTAATGAAAATAAGAGAGATCCTAAAATCCAAAATTTTGTAGAATAAAAAGTATGACAGCTGTAAAATTTTTAACAATGACATATTGAATCTAATAATCTGAAAATTGAATCCAAGTTTAAGACAGTTTAAAGAAATACTACATATTTCCCATTCTCGCTTTCAAAATCACAATAAACCCATGCAAAGGGAATTTTTGTATCTCTTCCTAAAACATGTTCTTTATCAATTTTCTGTTTTTTTATTTTACTCATGTCCTCTTGAGGTTAAACAGAATATCTGAATATGTCCAGCATTTTCTATTATAAAAGAAACCTAGGAAAAACTGTTATTCCCATAAAGTAACTTCCTAGTCTCATACACATTTTAAAAAAAAAAATATAATTAATAAATAATAAAAACGAGGAAAATGAAAGCAAAATGTTTCATTTAAAAATATCATAAAAAACTGTATGTTCAAAGTCTCTATATACTGCAAAATCTTTCCCTATAAATATATATGCAATCACTTCGTGTGTAACTGCGGAAAAAAAACTGGAAAAGCAGTTTCCCTTCAGTTCCAGATCAGCGTCCAAGAAGGAAAACACGCGTTATCATCAGCATCAATGTTTATAAATAATGCAACAAAACCGTGCTCATAAATAACTTTATCGGGGTCCGGTCCGCTCTTGCAAGTCAATGCTGCCCGTCATCAGTCTCGAGCAAGCATCGGTACCGATAAGACATTGGAATTTATTCACTGATAAGAAGTTGTTTACATTTTTTATTTATACAGTTTGTACTTTTTAAATAAACGACAAGTCCAGGCAACATCGATTGGATTTTTACAACATGAGCGCACCGGGGCATGGTGCTGGCGGCCCCGGCCCATCTGGGAAACAACCCCCAACCAGCAGCAACCCCTCATCTTCTACGTCATCCAAAAGGCAAAAAAATAAAAACAGGGACTCACCAGAGCAACCTAAAGAAAGATCAGCAAGTTCCACCAGCTCTAAAAGGGATAGGTCGCCCGGTAAGTCCCTCTCCCCCCTAACCAAAAAGTCACACTCCCTCCAACTCTTAACTAATGAAAACAGCACACTTAAAAATGAAATTGCTGAACTTCGTAGTTGTTTGAAAGGCATAGAGAGTAAGACTAAGCAACAAAACGAAGTAAATCAAATCCTTAATACCGAAAACAACAAGTTAAATGAAATAAATATGACCCTCAGATTGGATATAGAAAGATTAACTGAAAAAAACTCTCACCTAAATACAAAAATAAACTCTTTAACTACCCAAAATAATGAATTAAGCGACCAGGTTGTCCATCTAAAAGATGAATTGGCAACAATATCTTGTGAAAATGCCAAAATTAAACTTGAAAATCTAACCCTCAAAAATAATATGGACAACCTGGCCACTAATTTTAAAAACCTTGAAATAAAACTAAATCTATTATCCCAGGAAAACATGCATTTGTCAAATAAAGTAAATAATAAAGCGTTTGATTTTAAAAATACCCGCAGCGCAGAGGGAAGCGCACAGGGGGATCCCTTGCCCCTCTCTCCAACCCCCGCTGGGTTTGCCCCCCGGCGTGGTGTGGAGACTGAGGATGAGGGTCCCTCAACTTCTTTCCCCCCTGGGACTGAAGTCAACCACCCACCCCAAAATCCCACCCCTATTTTTCACCCCCAAAACCCACCCCCAACACAAATGGAGACAGACTTTCCCCCTCTAAAACAACCACCAAAAACCCTCCCCTTAAATCCACCCCCCTTACAAAGCCACCCCTCTACTTCTCGTCCTCAACCCTCCAAACCCACCCGTCCAGACACCCGTTCAATCCCACCCGTAATCCTACGCACCACCACCAACTGGGTGCGAACGCATTCTTGGTTAATGCAAGAAAAAATCACTTTTGATAAGATCACTAACCACCGTCTCGGACTGGCCCTGTACCCTCGTACCTCCCTGGACCACCGCAAAACCACCAAGACCCTTAGGGACCACAACCTAGAATATCACTCTTATTTCCTAGAAGAAGATAGGAAACTGATTGTGGTTGCTAAGGGTTTGGACAATAGAATGACCCTTGAAGAGATCACGGAAGACCTGAGGGCAAAAGGGTTCGATCCGGAAGAGGTGGGATGGCTCAGGGCCGGGCCCAGAAGAAACGTCATCACCAACATCCTAAGATTCCTCGTCCCAAACTCCCAATCCCACATCTATACAGTCCAAGAAATAAACTGTATCAGAGTCAAAATTGAACAGTTGGACACTTCCAAAAACAAACAAATTTCGCAGTGCCAGAGATGTCTCGAATGGGGGCATTCCCTGCAGAATTGTGCTGCAAAGCCAAAATGCAGGAAGTGCGGGGGAGAGCACATCTCCAGCACATGCGAAAATCCTATCCCAGAATCCCAAGAACGCCCTAAATGTTGTAATTGCGGTGGAGAGCACTCACCCAAGTACTTCCGATGTCCCAAAAATCCCAACTTTATCAATTATCAAAAACAGTCCTACGCTCAAGCGATAAATTCTCGCCAAAATCCCATCCCTCCAGCTCATCCCAACTCTATCCAAAATCCCCAAGTCACCCAAAAAACTGCACCCCAAACACAACCTAGAACCCTCAATCCTTTATTGCAATTAATCCCTTTAACTGAAAATCCTGAAATCCTAAACCAAAAAATAGACATAATCCTAAACACCCTTATTAATAAAATTTCTGCCAACCCTCTCCTAAAAACCCTTTTTACCTAAACCCTTTCCCTAACTCAAAAGATGCAGGACGAAAACTCGGACACAAACATCCACCAACTGTCTATTCTGTCATGGAACGCCAACTCGGTCTTTCCTAAAAGATTTGAGTTGGCTGATTTCATGACAGAAAATGACATTGACATAGTTCTTCTGCAAGAAACTATGCTCAGACCCCACACAAACTGGACTATAACTAACTATAACACTTACAGAACAGACAGACCCTCGGACAGACAAGGGGGCGGCACAGCCATCCTAATTAAATCCAAAATTCCTCACCAAATCGCACAAAATCCTGATACCTTCCCCTATATTGAAAACACCTCCATTTCAATCAAATTTGCCAACAAAACACTAAAAATCATTTCCGTTTATAGACCACCCAAACAACCTTTCTCCGCAGAAATCCTTGATTCTCTCCTTCATCATCCCTCTAATCCTATCCTACTGGCCGGTGATTTCAATGCAAAATCCACATCGTGGGGTTGCAGAAGAAATAACCAGGCCGGTAAAACCCTCCTCGAATACTCCCAGTCCAATCTTATAACTATCCATGCACCTCCAGAACCCACCCATGACCATTATAACGGTCAAGATATCCTTGATCTAGCCATTACCAAAAACCTTCCCCACAATATTCAAATCAAAAACTGTGATGACCTATCTACCTCCGATCATTCCCCCATAATTATTACCCTTTCCAACCTGCTTATTCCCATTTCTCTCCCCACAAAAAGAATCACTAATTGGACCCGTTTTAATAATATTCTTAAAGAAATCCCCCCCATAAACAACCCTCTGAGCCCCTCCCAGATAAACAAAAGTATCCTTTCTTTGTCAAATAACATCCTTTCTGCACTAGAAAGCTCATCCTCAATAATCCCCATCCCACAAAAAAATCCCCACGCCCTCCCCCACAACATCAAGTCCCTCATTAAAAAAAGAAACCGTTTAATGAAAATGTACCGAGAATTCCTAGACCCATCCAAAAAAACAGAAGCCAAACTCCTATCTAAAACTATCCTTTCCCTTATCCTGGAGCATAGAAATCAAAACTGGACCCAATTCCTCTCTGAAGTCGATGTTGAAAAATCCCATTCCCAATATTGGCGCCTCACAAAGTCCCTCCGGGGTAAAACAAAAACCCTCATCCCCCCCATTCACAGTCCCCATCATGGAATTGTGTACACGACGGAAGAAAAAGCACTAGCCTTTGCAGACTCCCTCGAGTCACAATTCCAGCTAAACCCCATCCCCCCATCCCTTTATGATCATGAACTGACCATAGAGAAAACACACCGTCAAATTTCCCGTACACCAATAGATCCCAGCTGCCCCATAAACCCAGCTACCTTAGAAGACCTAAAAAACATCATTTACAACCTAAAACCTAAAAAATCCCCCGGCATCGACTCCATTTCCAATAAAATGATTAAAAACCTTCCCGATAACATCCTTCTCTCCCTCCTAAATATTTATAACAACTCCCTAAAACACTGTTATTTCCCATCTCCCTGGAAATCGGCATCGGTAATTGTTATTCCCAAACCCGGCAAAAACCTAACTTTTCCTCAAAACTGGCGCCCCATAAGCCTTCTGCCCACAATGGGCAAAATCCTTGAAAAAATAATCCTATCCCATATTGAATCCTTTTTAACTTCCCATCCAATTATCCCGGTAGAGCAATGTGGCTTTGTAAAAGGGCTCTCCACGGTTCATCAACTGTGCAGAGTCCAGCAAAGCCTCATTGACTCCCTAAATCGGACCCATTCCACCCTCATGCTAGCGCTGGACGTTGAAAAAGCGTTCGACCGTGTCTGGCATGAGGGCCTAATCCACAAAATGCACTCCTTTAAATTCCCTTTAAACATCACCAAAATTATCCTCTCCTTCCTAAAAAATCGGTCCTTTCAGGTTAAAATAAACAATATTCACTCCCCCACCCGCAATATTAATGCAGGGGTTCCTCAAGGTTCACCACTGTCCCCTATCCTATATAACATTTACCAAGCCGATTTACCAAAAACTCCCCAAACACAATTAGCCCTATACGCCGATGACACCTTGATCTATGCATCCTCAAAAAATCTTAAAACAATCCACTCCTATATCCAATCCCATATGAATCTTATCGCTGAGTGGTCTTGCCGATGGAGGATCAAAGTCAACGCAGATAAAACTGAAGCGATTTTGGTCTCCCGGAGGCGAGACCGCTCAATCCCTCCTATAAAAATCCATAACTCCCCGGTCCCATATAAAAATCAAATCAAATATTTGGGCTTCTACCTCGACCACAAAATATCCCTAAAACCCCATATAACAAAAACCCTCTCCATCGTTAACAGTTCCTTTAATGAACTTTATCCCCTATTAAACAAAAAAAGCCCCTTCTCCCTTAAAAATAAATTACTCCTTTATACCCAAATTATAAGACCTAAACTCCTTTACGCCGCCCCATTGTTCATAAACTGCCCCAAGACCCACCTACAAAAGCTTCAAGTTTTTCAAAACAAAATATTAAGAATAATTACTGACGCCCCATGGTTCATTAGAACCGCCGACCTACACGTAGACCTAAACTTAGACACGATAAAACAACACCTAATAAAGACCCATACGAAATTCAAAGACAAACTCACAATCAACAGTGATAGTTCTATAACGAACTTCCTAATAAAACCCAGACCAGACAAAGCATCTTTTGAGAATCTTTTTCAATACCAATGCCCACTACAAGCTCCTCCCATCCATCTTCCATCCTAAACTCCGCCCCTCACCATCAGCACCTCAGTCCCGGATACAATCGACGCGCTAATTTACCTACCGCGCTTAACGGTCCGAACAGCCACCGGACCGCATAAAACAAATGCACAGTTTGCCGCGGATATGAATTGAGCTCTCTCAACGTAAACAACACAGACGCATGAATCTTTTTGCTTATTCTAATAAAAGCCGTTAATAAATAGTATTGTTAACTAAATAAATATAATAGATCATAAATTAATATAAAATAATATAAAATAAAAATAAAATAAAATAATATAAAATAAAATTTTAAAATAAAACAAATAAAATAAAAAGTATTGCTCTCTTGCCCTTAAACAGCTGCGAAGGCAGTAACCCGGCCTTCGCACCCCAATCCTTCCACACACACACCTCTCCCGCCCTCTCCATTGTCATTCCTGTCTCTCCCCCTATCCCCCTTTGCTCAGGAAGCAGAGCCATAAACAAAAAGATGCCTGCCTAAAGTCCATTAGCTGACATGTGACAGCAAGCCACGAAAAGGGCAACACCCATGCCAGGGTACGCCCGGTTGCAATGCCATGAAGAAGATGCTGCCCGTCTCGATGGTACGTACCCATAAATCTTCCGATATATTGTGTCCGGATAAATAGAAAAAAAAAAGAAAAAGTCGGAAATACGTCCCGTGTACTGGTTGTTGAAGCCCGATACACGGTAAATCTGGATAGACAGGTTTAGTTTAGTGTTCGCCACGTTTACGTTAAACTTGAAACATTTATGGGAACTTTTAGTAAACACTCGAACGCTCTATGAATGAGTAATTCTTCGAAAATGTAGAATGTTTTATGAACGTAGCGGATCTTTTTGATGCTGACGTGAATTTTGGAAATTTTCCATGGTTGCGCCAAGTTGCGCATAATTATGTGTCAAAAACATAAGCGGAGTTAGGGGGGGCTTGGGGGGGCTTAGCCCCCTTTAAAATGAAATTAGCCCCCCCAAAAAAATTGTTCAAAACGTAAAAAAACAGAAAGTATAAGACTTAAAGAATATGTGGTTGAAGCTTCCACTTTCGCAGTACACTAAGAAACGTTCTTAAATTCACCTTTGATAAAAAATGAGGCACAAAAGTTTTGGCTAATTTCAATTTATTATAGGTCTCTCGACAATATAATAAATCATCTAAAATAAGATTTTCTTCCGAAAGTCAGAAATTAGCTAAATCTGTCTTCAATTTTTTGCAGATGTATTTTGATGGTAGTTTGGAATTCATTAAATTGTATGGAGGGAGATACCTTTTTAATCGATAAGGAACTATTAAAAGCTGAAATGACCGTTATTGGGAATTGCATAAATAAAAGCCAGAGCCACAACATTACCATTTCTGATATTAAAGATGTATTAAGAAAAGAGACTTTTCCAAATGCATATACCCTTATGCAAATAGCATTAGTTTTGCCAATTTCTTCAGCGTCCTGGCAACGCTCTTTCTCAACAATGAGATGAATTAAAAATTGGTTTAGGTCAACGATGGGTCAGGATCAATTTAGTTCTTTAGCACTAACCACTCTTAGTATTGAAAGTGGTCTAACAAAGTCATTGTCGCCAGATGAAATTTTAAAAGAGTTTTTAAAAAAAAGAAATCGAAAACTTTTATTAGAGTAGTTATAAGATAATTTTATTAGATTTCATTTTAAATAAATTTTGCTTTTACTATTTTTGAAGAATTATTGCGTTTTATTAAAATGATATTGGTTTTGAAGGTGGCAGACAATGGAGAAATAATGTCTAATTGTCGGATTTGCACTGTCTTAATTAATTTAAACAAAGTTAAACACGGCGTTTTGGTTGGTAAGTATCTCCAACCGTTACCAAGTGTAAACTGCTAGTCTACACTTAATATAACATTTTAATATAATAATGGTTGGAGATACTTACCAACCGAAACGTCGTGTTTAATTTTGTCTAAATTAATTATTAAGTCCGACAAATAGATATTAAAATGATATTATTTTGAACTTTGAAATTTTTCTTGAAAGCTTAAAATTTTTTTAAAAACTAGCGACGTTTGACTTTTGCTGTGTATGCAATAAACTCCAATACATACCGGGTGGTGCGTCGCCGAGCGGAACATAGGATAACCCATGTAAATTTTAAGGGGATCAATTATTGGCTTCCCTGTACATTTTACAGAAAAAATGTAAGATAACTTTTTGAAGAGACCTATCTGGCAAACCCTCGTGCAAAGTTTCAAAAAATTTTAATAAGCGAATCTTGAACTATTCAATTAAATGTAATTGCAAAATTACCAAATTTTCGGTTCAGGTAAAACCAGACACTAGCCACCAGCAAACAATTTGTTATAAGGCTTTGTCAAATCTGACGTACAGCCGAATACAAGAAATATTTTTTTTTTCATTTTATCAATCTCACAACCATACATTCAAAGTAAGATACGTTAACATTACTTTTTTATCTAAACTTTTATTTAATATAAGGATGAAGTTATATTAAATATTTATATCTATTTTTTCGTCGAATAATTCATACATGTTTTCAAATATCGACTGTCGCTGATTTATTGAAACTTTTCCTCACGTCAGTGACAATATTCATTTTACTGGTGCCCGTTTGGTTTTCCTGAACCGAAAATTTGGTAATTTTGCAATTACATTTAGTTGAATAATTCAAGATTCGCTTATTAAAGCTTTTTGAAACTTTGCACGAGGGTTTGCCAAACTGGTCTCTTCAAAAAGTTATCTTACATTTTTTCTATAAAATGTACAGGGAAGCCAATAATTGACCCCCTTAAAATTTACATGGGTTATCCTATGTTCCACTTGGCGACGCACCACCCGGTATACAGAATGGTTCATACATTATGGATATTGCAATAAAATTCAGAAACGTGTTCCTTGGATGAAACCTAATATGAAAATAAAAGTAAAACAAATTCATGATATTATGTATATAGTACAGCAAATTAGAATAGAAGCTGTTTAAGTTTTGTTTAATAATTTTAACGGCTTATAAGTGAAAATGAAGGTGCCCATCAAAAAATTTGTTACCTCCGGCGGCGCCTGCGGCGGACTTTTCTTTGATGGCCACCCCCTCACCTCTTCGTGTAACTCTGCCCCTGGATGGGGGCTTTAGCCCCCCCATTTTTGAGGCTCTAACTTCGCCCATGGTCAAAAATATGAGTGTGGTCATAGGAAAAAATTAGTATGTAGTTACTTTATATTCGTAATTAATAATCATCAAATTATTGATGTAGATTTTGTCTAAATTTGATCCATACAGGGTGACAATTTAAAAACTCGAAATGGCCAAATATAAAAAAGCTGAAAACATGTTTCTATAAAACGAAGGGAAAAAAAAAAGCATATTATCGGCCAGCCCTTGGACCACCCCTAAAATCTTTAATATAGGAGTCGAGTGATATGTCATCTTGCAAAATGCTTGCAGATGTTACCATAGAAAGCCAGATTTTAGAAAATTTTTCTCTGTCTGAAAACAAAAAATAATAAATAATAATAATAAATCAGTTTATTTACAATAATGAAAAAAAAATTACAAAATGATTAATTTCAATTTACCAGTAAATAAACAATAATCACAAAAGTAGTAGTATACTACTTGTACGTGTAAGTAGCTTTTAATTAGTTTATAGGCTATACTCTTAATGCCATAAGAATAAAATAATTGAAAACACACTTTTGAAATTATTTATTATTATTTAATTAAATATTCATACCGATATACTGGTCTCTTAAAAATTCTAGGTATTTTGTATTGGTTTATTCGCATTTTATTATCACATAATTTATTTTAAAAGTAACTGGTACATAGAACATACAAAAACACATTATAATATCACTAAAATTTGTCAGTTATTTTGACAGACACAAAATAATATAGTAATTAATAGATTATGATAAGATACTCTAATGTTAAATGAATACAGATAACGTATATTAGAGAAAAAGTCAACATCGTAACGCCGCTTGATCGCATTGTCGATTCCACCGACACAAGGAATCTTTACCAGTGACGTCGTAAAAAAATACCAGTGTCGATTATGCTTTAAATTATAAACAATATTACAGTTTATGAAGCTTTTATACGTTTTTTTTTAATTTACTTCATTAAAGAAAAGGTATTTATAAAATAAAAAACATTTTTATGGAAATTATATATTTTATAATTATTATAGATTATTATTCTACGTTTATGATGACAGTATCATGATGTTATGACAGTATCGGTATTTATTTGCGAAATCGACTTTTTTCTATGGTGCGGCATAAACGGCACGTAAAGTTTTTACCATCGCCGATTTTAACAGTTCACAAAAACACTCAAAGTTGTTGTTTACTAATTCTAGTCTTTTAATATTTTAAGAACTTGTATTAGTATTATTATTTTAAGAACAGTTGACTTGGTTTAGTTTAAACGAAAAGCATCGTACAGCATAACTGAACCTGTAGACATGATTTTCATTTACGGTTTCCAGGATAAATGTTCCTTAAAGGTCAACCTTTTTAACAAAAGGCATGCAGATCGATTCAGCTCGGAGTAGTTAGTTGTTCGCCAACTAGTAACCAAATTTGAAAGAAACCGGTTCTATCGGGAATGCAAAAAAAATCAACCGAGATTAGTCCACCAAAAGTGCAAATTGAAATTCTGGATTCACTATGGATCGTAAAAAATGGCTTTGTATTTTTTACTACAATGTTGCGCCGCCCTTTCTTTTTACAAATTGTAGTAAATTTTGTCTTATTTGTAGCAAGAGATCCTATGAGCATATGAAAGCAAATCTGACAGTATTATAAGCTCGTCAAGTGGTAATTAGTCCAATACTGAGTCGCATATTTTACAATGAAATCAGAAAATTTGTCAAAGTAATTGGGAGAGCTATTGCTTTTTTAAAAATCACATTTAAAAAATTAAACAAAAACCATAAGGCCACTTTAACAAAAACCGAAAAATTAATGAAGAAAAAATTCAATAACTAGATTAGGATCCCTTATTCAAATACTTGTATTGCTTATTAAATTTCCTATTCTTATGATTGTCTATCAGCCTTTACACTTCCAGCAGCTGAACATAATTTATCTTATAGTAATTTGCATTCTTATTGATCTACACAGGTTATTTTGGAAAATGAGGTTGATAGAGAAAGTCTGGAAAATATGAACATGGAATTCTTGAAAGAATTCAACATTTGGTAAATATTGGTCCTAGGGTGAAGATTTAGACGTCAGTATGCCTTGTAATATTATTGATTCACCAGTCAGCAAAAATAATGTAAGTAAGTGCAGTAATGTAGTATAAGTGTTTTAAGACTCATGCATTAGACTATGTTAGGGAGAAGTAAGAAAAGATGTTTACATAGGAATCTCCAATTTTAGAAGCAGCACCCTCAGTTATATTAATGGAATTGTGAAAGATAGAGACTAAAAGTATTATTCAAAGTTCTAATTCAAAAACTCAAAGTAAGTAAATAAGAAACCAAAGAGAAATTGATCAATGGCACGAATGTGAAATCTGGAAAATGATCTGGCAAGGAAAAGGAGTTAGTATACACAATTAACTTTCAGAAAATGATGATACTTTTTAACATAACAGTCCAGAGATTTTTTTTATAGCAAATAGACAATCCCTGAATTGTGATTCTTTTAACTCTTATAACTGATCTAGGAAGTTTTATAGCAGCTACCTATTATCAGTTTGATTTTTTTCGCCAGTTTATAAATAAATAGTCGAATTTCAAGCAATTTGTAAGTTTTATATGCATTAAAATATTTTTTCTAGATAGTGACGACTATGATGAGAGTGAATTTGTCTTGTGGCTCTCGAATAATAATTAACCGGAATAATAATGATCAATGAGAAATATAATATCTTACAAATAGTAAACTTTCTTCTCATAAGATGTGGCATCAAACTTTTCAATATTATTTGAATTTTTTCAATTTTTCGTGTCAATATAAATAATATCACAATTTTAAGGATATTTCAATTATAATTTTATAGAAATTACTTTAATAATTTATTACCGTCCCTACTTGTACTTTTTTTTTGTAAGGAAAATTCCTCCAACTATAGCATTTATTTTTACAAATTTTTTTTAGTGTGTAGTGAATTTAACTCCATCAACTCGTGAAGCATCTGTAGCAACTGGATCATTTCGTGAATCAATAAGAAATTAAGTTAAATTTCATAGGTTTTATCCCTATAAACTGCAAATGCTGCAAAAACTTGGTAACGACGACTCAGACAGAAGAGAATGACGGATAGAATTACTCGATTAGTTAAAAGATTTGCTTCAGTGATGAGTGTACCTTTTGTTTAAATAAATAATCAAAACTGTCGTTAATAAAATGACTAGAAGGCACTCGTATTTAGAGAAGAGCATACCCAATACCGCCAGAAAATTAATATTTGATATGTTCGGAGTTGGTATTATTACTGGCCCAATATTTATACTAGAAAAAAAGTATTAGAAAACTAAAGGCCCATACACGAAAATCTATTTTTATAAGAACCGTTACAACAATTCCAACAGGATCAAGATCTTTCTCCTGTTATATAGTTCCTATTAGGGAATTGTGGGATGGTCATTATCCTAACTAGTAGAATGGAAGAAGAGGTCCTGTCAAATGGCCACCTAGATCTCCGGACCTAACACCGTTTGACTTCTTTTTGTGAAGTCACATTAAATTTGCAGATTTTGTGATGAACCTGGGCCTAGATTTAATAAACTAAATGCTAAATTAATTATGCGAAAATAATATATAAAAAGTCAAATAAATTTGCTTTTAATTTTGAAGACGAATTTCTGTTGGCTTCAAAATCATTTAGATAACTAGGTATAATTATTGACAAAAACTTGAACTGGTCAGAAAATATTAATATCGAACGTAAAAAACTAAAAAAGTGTCTATCTTATAAACCCAGTTGATATTAAAGAATAATTGATGAATCTATACTATAGCTTTGTTTATAGTGCATTGAGTTATTGCATAGTTTTATGGGGTAGGACCATGGTTATCGAGAGAGTCTTTGTATTTCAAAAACATGTAATTAGGATTTTATTCAATATGCTATTCAACAACAGTGGCTGAAATTTATATTTTAAAGGTTTTTAAAATTATATTTATATATTATAAAGGTAAGTTGATTATAGTGGGTGACTGACATCAGCATAATACAAAACAACTTACTTGTTACTAATCATACTCACCAATTGTATAAAAAGTCTCTCTAAAATCTGACAAATCGTTAAATTTTAAAACTTAATGTATAATACTGCTCTTCAACGCTGTTGAGTTTTAAAAATGTTATAAATATTAAAGTGGATATCGTATACTAAATAATTGTTGACTATTATGTAATTTGATCATTGTCAGAACTTTTTTATATATTTTGACAAATTCCTAAATAGAAATTTTCTATACATTTACCTTATTTATTACTTTATATATTAATTGTGACGTGCTTACACTGTGTTTTTAAGACAATAAATGATTTTTCATATTTTTTTTTTTGTAATTTTCAAAACACAACCTGAGTCACTAGAGCAACTCCAGCATAGAATAGTTCAGTAATTCCATGATATATCCAGAGAAATATTTGTAAATGTACGTAAAGAATTAGAAAGTGGGTTTTATTATTGTATCATCATTTTCAACATTTAATTAAGTAATAATAAAAATTTAAAAATTGCGTTCTTAGTTATTGTTTTCCTACAGAAACTCTTAACAGAGGACAACTGGAAAGCATTTTTGAACAGCTTGAAGATGATGTGTTACTTGACCCTTCTTTCTATTAAAGATTTTAGGGGTGTATCTTACTATCCAAAGGGTTGCCAATAAGGGTGATATAATTTGCTTGTTCTTGTTTTTTTATTGAGGTTTTCGTTCCTAATATATGACCATGTTAATTATCACTCTTTATAACAAAAAATTGGTTGCTCCCTGATAAACTAAACCCATCGTCGTGGTACTCGTTTTTGTCCGACTAACTTAATGGTATAATAGAACCTTTTAACGAGTTCTTATTTAACCACATTTTTTATTATTGTATATTTACGCATTTTTTTTTAATTAACGGGTTTTAGGGGCTTTCTTTAACAAAAAAAAATTCAAAATTTAGATCTTGCACCGCTAATGTTTTTTTCTATTTCTCGCGCTATTGCCCTTATGAAAGTTTCCTTTTGTTTTCTGATTACCATCCCTTAATGGAGGTCTCTGACGTCATTTGTTACCTGCAAAGATGAGCTGTCAGCATGTCAATAATTCGGAGTTTTTTAATATTTGCTCTTCATCTCTATTAAATCACTTTTGACCTGGCAAACTATTTTTAAATAAGTTTTTTAAAATATGACAGACTCTTTTAACAGTTTCATTAAGCCACAGATCTTCTAATAAAAAAAACTTTACACCATCTATGAAGTATCTTTGGGGAGACATGTATCATAGAAGAATCATCTAGCAGAGGCTCATTCGGAAAAATCATTTTAATAGACAGCGAGTTTTGACCAGATGAGAAAAATAATTTAAGGAAATGACTAAAGAAACATCAACATCCTATATATTTTTACTATTAAAAAACATATACATAAACCCCGTTTTTTACCTCGATAAAAAGTCCCTTTATCATCCGTATTTCCACATAAATTTAATAAAAGACACATTTCCGACGCCTATTAGATTTAGATATAGCGTCCCCGAAGATGTACCGGGGGCAAAGATAAGTTTCCCAATAAATATCTCAATACTGGCTTAAATCTATTGGATCATCGCGATGCCCCAGTTCGAATGCCGAAGGATAAACCAGTCAATTTTCAGGTCAGGAAAAATGTTTCTAGGTTGCGCAAAACAAAAGTTTCTTCTTCGGAGGTCCTGGATTTTTATTTTAAATTACGAGAGAGGACGTAAATTGGCTTTATCTGTATTCTTGTATATGGGTTTCAAGAAATACTTACATAGTTTTGAGAGAACACTGTAATCCTAAATAGCTTGAAAAATGCATTCGTTTTTTAACAAAACTACGTATAATCCAATTAACTTCAAGGTGTTTAATTAGTTTTACTGTTCAATAGCAGAGAAGGTGACCTCCAACTAGTTTTTTTAGTCAACGTATCCACTCAGACCTTAGAACATTGAAAAGCCTAGACAGATGTACATGAGGTCAAAAGTGTTCTTCACTTAAGAATAAACACACTTATTATTATCGGTGAAGATTTCTCATCTTCTGCATTTACAAATGAGGTGCGATGAAGCAAAACCATATAAACCTAATGATGAACTCAGATTTATCCAAAACCTGCTTAAATATCTTTTTTAAAAATCGGCCTCAAAGTGAAGTAAAAATCAAGCAAAACAAGATAGATCTAGAAAATCAACTTGCAATTCATGTTTTTCATTTTATAGCATTAAGAAAATAAAGAATAAACATATAACTATAATTAGGTTTTTATTTGAATTCTTTAAGAAGGAATGTAATTTAAAAAAATCATTTTTCTTTTTTTTAGTAACAAATAAACGCGTGAACACACATACATCAAACAAATTACCTACATTACAGATAAATTAAATATATTCAACTCAAGCAAAGTTAATAGTTTAATTAGCAGTAATAATCAAAATCTTTCCTACCAGGTCTATAATATGAAAACATTTCACATACAATATAATTTATATTACTCACGTTTTTTTGTAAATATTTAGGAATTTTGTATAATTAATTTATAATATTGGTGACGCAGCCGCAGTGGTCTTCTGTGATTTCTCCAAAGCATTTGACTGCGTTAACCACAGTAAGGTAAAGCTCTTTTGCTACGGTTTCAGAGGTGTTAATTACGTTTATATTAATAATTTTGCATCTCTCGATATAATTTTTGCAGATGATACCACCATTTCATGGACTAATAAAAATTATGAGTGATTCTAATCTCTTATCTGTAAACATTAAATAATACTAAATTATTGGCATTTAATAAACTAAGGAATGAAAAAATGGGACGTAATATAGAAACATGATTTCTTCCATTCAAGCATTAGAAGCTGAGAATCATGAATATTTTTTAGAAACAGCTTCAGCAATTAGAAATGTCAAGAACACCTATGACGCTTCACTGCCAAATGAAGGATCAGTGTTGTGTATCAAAGAGATTTTAGAACCAGTAAGGTCCCACCAGTTAATAATGATTTAATAATGACGTTAAAAATAAATCTCAATTGTTGATTTTGCGATTTTCAGTAGTAAGGTCTAAAGATAAAGTTTGACCTTTAGACTGACCTAACTGACTTAATCCCTCTCAAGTCCTAAACCCTACAAATTTTTCTAAGGAATAAAAAGCATATTATTTAAAAGAATATTTTTTAAGAATGCTGTCTAAGTTATGAACTATTTTAGTTAAAACTTTAGGAAATGTCAGGCTTTTGCAGTAGCAGGGTCTAAGGATAAAATTTGACTTTCTAAGTGAATACTCACTTTAAAATTAAATATCTCAAAAACTATACGGAATATTCTCATAAAACGACAAGCATATTATATCTGAGAATGTTCTCAAAAAATATTATTGTTAGTTCAAATCCATCCAAATAAAATTTTTGAAGATATTAGGGGTTTTCAGTAGTAAGGTCTAAGGATGAAATATGATCTTTAGAGTGACCACTCAATGCCAAGTCCAAGGTCTCGAAAACCATATTCCTAAAAGGTAAAAAGCATATTATTCATAAGAATAGTCATTAAGAATTTCGTCTAAGATTTAAACTATTTTATGAAAAATTTTTAGAAATATCAAACGTTTTCAGTAGCAGGGTGTAAGGACGAAGTTTGACTTTCAAGGTGACCACTAACTTTAGGGTCCAATATTTCAAAAACTATTAAGAATATTCTTATGAAACAAAAATTATTTTATTTATAAGGTTGTTCTTAAAACATATTAATGTAGGTTTAAATGAAACCAAATGAAATTTTTAAAGATATAAGAGGTTTTCAGTAGTAAGGTCCAAGGATGAAGTTTGACTTTCATGGTGACCATTAACTTTAGGGGCGAATATCTCAAAAAATATTAAGAATATTCTTATGGAACAAAAAGCATTATATTTATAAAAAGGTTCTTAACAAATATTCTCTTAGGTTCAAATTAATCCAAGTCAAATTTTTGAAGATATTAGGGGTTTTCAGTAGTAAGGTCTAAGGATGAAATTTGATCTTTAGAGTGACCACTCAATGCCAAGTCCAAGGTCTCAAAAAGCATATTATTCATAAGAATATTCATTAAAAATTTCGTCTAAGATTCAAACTATTTTATGAAAAATTTTTAGAAATATCAAACGTTTTCAATAGCAGGGTGTAAGGACGAAGTTTGACATTCAAGGTGACCACTAACTTTAGGGTCCAATATTTCAAAAACTATTAAGAATATTCTTATGAAACAAAGAAATTTTTGAAGATATAATGAGAGGTTTTCAGTAGTAAGGTCCAAGGATGAAGTTTGACTTTCATGGTGACCATTAACTTTAGGGGCCAATATCTCAAAAACTATTAAGAATATTCTCATGGAACAAAAAGCATTATATTTACAAGGAGGTTCTTAAAAAATATTCTCTTAGGTTCAAATTAATCCAAATGAAATTTTTGAAGATATTAGAGGTTTTCAGTAGTAAGGTCTAAGGATGAAATTTGATCTTTAGAGTGACCACTCAATGCCAAGTCCAAAATCTCAAAATTTATAAGAAATGTTCCTAAGGAGTGAAAAGCATATTATTCATAAAAATATTTATTAAAAATTTCGTCTAAGACTTAAACTATTTTATGAAAAATTTTTAGAAATATCAAACGTTTTCAGTAGCAGGGTGTAAGGACGAAGTTTGACATTCAAGGTGACCACTAACTTTAGAGTCCAATATTTCAAAAACTATTAAGAATATTCTTATGAAACAAAAATTATTTTATTTATAAGGATGTTCTTACAACATATTAATGTAGTTTTAAATGAATCCAAATGAAATTTTTGAAGATATAAGAGGTTTTCAATCGTAAGGTCCAAGGATGAAGTTTGACTTTCATGGTGACCATTAACTTTAGGGGTCAATATCTCAAAAACTATTAAGAATATTCTCATGGAACAAAAAGGATTATATTCATAAGAAGGTTCTTAAAAAATATTCTCTTAGTTCAAATTAATCCAAATCAAATTTTTGAAGATATTAGGGGTTTTCAGTAGAAAGGTCTAAGGATGAAATTTGATCTTTAGAGTGACCACTAAATGCCAAGTCCAAGGTCTCAAAAACCATAAGAAATATTCCTAAGTGGTAAAAAGCATATTAGTCAAAAGAATATTCATTAAAAATTTCGTTTAAGATTCAAACTATTTTAGGCAAAATTTTTAGAAATATCAAACGTTTTCAGTAGCAGGGTGTAAGGACGAAGTTTGACTTTCAAGGTGACCACTAACTTTAGGGTCCAATATATCAAAAACTATTAAGAATATTCTTATGAAACAAAAATTATTTTATTTATAAGGATGTTCTTAAAACATATTAATGTAGTTTTAAATGAATCCAAATGAAATTTTTGAAGATATAATGAGAGGTTTTCAGTAGTAAGGTCCAAGGATGAAGTTTGACTTTCATGGTGACCATTAACTTTAGGGGCCAATATCTCAAAAACTATTAAGAATATTCTCATCGAACAAAAAGCATTATATTTACAAGGAGGACTTAAAAAATATTCTCTTAGGTTCAAATTAATCCAAATGAAATTTTTGAAGATATTAGAGGTTTTCAGTAGTAAGGTCTAAGGATGAAATTTGATCTTTAGAGTGACCACTCAATGCCAAGTCCAAAATCTCAAAAACTATAAGAAATGTTCCTAAGGAGTGAAAAGCATATTATTCATAAAAATATTCATTAAAAATTTCGTCTAAGATTCAAACTATTTTATGAATAATTTTTAGAAATATCAAACGTTTTCCGTAGCAGGGTGTAAGGACGAAGTTTGACTTTCAAGGTGACCACTAACTTTAGGGTCCAATATTTGAAAAACTATTAAGAATATTCTTATGAAACAAAAATTATTTTATTTATAAGGTTGTTCTTAAAACATATTAATGTAGGTTTAAATGAAACCAAATGAAATTTTTAAAGATATAAGAGGTTTTCAGTAGTAAGGTCCAAGGATGAAGTTTGACTTTCATGGTGACCATTAACTTTAGGGGCCCATATCTCAAAAACTTGAAGAATATTCTTATGAAACAAAAAGCATTATATTTATAAAAAGGTTCTTAAAAAATATTCTCTTAGGTCCAAATTAATCCAAATGAAATTTTTGAAGATATTAGGGGTTTTCAGTAGTAAGGTCTAAGGATGAAATTTGATCTTTAGAGTGACCACTCAATGCCAACTCCAAGGTCTCAAAAACCATAAGAAATATTCCTAAGGGGTAAAAAGCATATTATTCATAAGAATATTCTTTAAAAATTTCGTCTAAGATTTAAACTATTTTAGGCAAAATTTTTAGAAATATCAAACGTTTTCAGTAGCAGGGTGTAAGGACGAAGTTTGACTTTCAAGGTGACCACTAACTTTAGGGTCCAATATTTGAAAAACTATTAAGAATATTCTTATGAAACAAAAATTATTTTATTTATAAGGATGTTCTTAAGACATATTAATGTAGGTTCAAATGAATCCAAACGAAATTTTTGAAGATATAAGAGGTTTTCAGTAGTAAGGTCCAAGGATGAAGTTTGACTTTCATGGTGACCATTAACTTTAGGGGCCAATATCTCAAAAACTATTAAGAATATTCTCATGGAACAAAAAGCATTATATTTACAAGGAGGTTCTTAAAAAATATTCTCTTAGGTTCAAATTAATCCAAATGAAATTTTTGAAGATATTAGAGGTTTTCAGTAGTAAGGTCTAAGGATGAAATTTGATCTTTAGAGTGACCACTCAATGCCAAGTCCAAAATCTCAAAAACTATAAGAAATGTTCCTAAGGAGTGAAAAGCATATTATTCATAAAAATATTCATTAAAAATTTCGTCTAAGATTTAAACTATTTTATGAAAAATTTTTAGAAATATCAAACGTTTTCAGTAGCAGGGTGTAAGGACGAAGTTTGACTTTCAAGGTGACCACTAACTTTAGGGTCCAATATTTCAAAAACTATTAAGAATATTCTTATGAAACAAAAATTATTTTATTTATAAGGTTGTTCTTAAAACATATTAATGTAGGTTTAAATGAAACCAAATGAAATTTTTAAAGATATAAGAGGTTTTCAGTAGTAAGGTCCAAGGATGAAGTTTGACTTTCATGGTGACCATTAACTTTAGGAGCCAATATCTCAAAAACTATTAAGAATATTCTCATGGAACAAAAAGCATTATATTAACAAGGAGGTTCTTAAAAAATTTTCTCTTAGGTTCAAATTAATCCAAATGAAATTTTTGAAGATATTAGGGGTTTTCAGTAGTAAGGTCTAAGAATGAAATTTGATCTTTAGAGTGACCACTCAATGCCAAGTCCAAAATCTCAAAAACTATAAGAAATGTTCCTAAGGGGTGAAAAGCATATTATTCATAAAAATATTCATTAAAAATTTCGTCTAAGATTTAAACTATTTTATGAAAAATTTTTAGAAATATCAAACGTTTTCAGTAGCAGGGTGTAAGGACGAAGTTTGACTTTCAAGGTGACCACTAACTTTAGGGTCCAATATTTGAAAAACTATTAAGAATATTCTTATGAAACAAAAATTATTTTATTTATAAGGATGTTCTTAAGACATATTAATGTAGGTTCAAATGAATCCAAACGAAATTTTTGAAGATATAAGAGGTTTTCAGTAGTAAGGTCCAAGGATGAAGTTTGACTTTCATGGTGACCATTAAATTTAGGGGCCAATATCTCAAAAACTATTAAGAATATTCTCATGGAACAAAAAGCATTATATTTACAAGGAGGTTCTTAAAAAATATTCTCTTAGGTTCAAATTAATCCAAATGAAATTTTTGAAGATATTAGAGGTTTTCAGTAGTAAGGTCTAAGGATGAAATTTGATCTTTAGAGTGACCACTCAATGCCAAGTCCAAAATCTCAAAAACTATAAGAAATTTTCCTAAGGGGTGAAAAGCATATTATTCATAAAAATATTCATTAAAAATTTCGTCTAAGATTTAAACTATTTTATGAAAAATTTTTAGAAATATCAAACGTTTTCAATAGCAGGGTGTAAGGACGAAGTTTGACTTTCAAGGTGACCACTAACTTTAGGGTCCAATATTTCAAAAACTATTAAGAATATTCTTATGAAACAAAAATTATTTTATTTATAAGGATGTTCTTAAAACATATTAATGTAGGTTCAAAAGAATCCAAATGAAATTTTTGAAGATATAATGCGAGGTTTTCAGTAGTAAGGTCCAAGGATGAAGTTTGACTTTCATGGTGACCATTAACTTTATGGGCCAATATCTCAAAAACTATAAAGAATATTCGTATGGAACAAAAAGCATTATATTTATAAAAAGGTTCTTAAAAAATATTCTCTTAGGTCCAAATTAATCCAAATGAAATTTTTGAAGATATTAGGGGTTTTCAGTAGTAAGGTCTAAGGATGAAATTTGATCTTTAGAGTGACCACTCAATGCCAAGTCTAAAATCTCAAAAACTATAAGAAATATTCCTAAGGGGTGAAAAGCATATTATTCAAAAGAATATTTATTAAAAATTTCGTTTAAGATTCAAACTATTTTATGAAAATTTTTAGAAATATCAAAAGTTTTCCGTAGCAGGGCGTAAGGACGAAGTTTGACTTTTAAGGTGACCACTAACTTTAGAGTCCAATATTTAGGAATATTCTCATAAAACAAAAAGCATTAGATTTATAAGAATGTTCTTAAAAAACATTGTCTTAGGTTCAAACTAATCCAAATAAAATTTTTGAAGATATCGGAGGTTTTGTACGGTCTTAATGAGAGACAGATGACTGCTGCAGAAGCTTTTTTATTACATATTTAGATGATGTGCTTTTGAATGACTTGAATCTTATCTGTTGATAAGAAAACAAGTAGTTAGATAGTTTTCATCAGTAGGAATGGATTCATTGCATCGTTTTTCTTTCAGCTTTGTAAATCAGCTAGTTGATTTTGGCATATTTTATGGAAAAAATCGCCTTTTGCTACCTTTAATATCTTCTCGTTTTTGTATATTATTACTGTTTATATTAAGGTATTTGATGTGCTGCATAATTTATCTAGTGAGAAGCTTTGTACACAAATACTAAGCCTATTGTAATTTTGACTTTAAAAAAAACCATCTGGAACGTACTGTACCTCACAACTTCAATTTGACACTTCTCATTACAATGAAAACATGTCAAAAGTAACCGAGGACGTGGTTATTCTGGATAGGGGTAATTACACTACGTGCACCGTCCATCTGCACGGCGGAACGATCCTCTCTTACCGGGTGAAAAATAAGGAAATTTTATATATGAAGCGTAAATCGGATTTCACGAATTTTTCACCGATTAGAGGTGGTATTAAGGTGGCTTTTCCGTATTTCGGACGAAGGATTAACGGGCCTAAGAACGGGTTCGTTAAGTACGTCCCGTGGATGTTGGTTAAAGGTCCCGATACCACGGAGGATGGTAATGTGGAGGCGACATTTGCTATTAAAGAGACCGAGTACACTAAGGCTATATGGAGTTATACGTTTAAACTGCAGTATAGGGTGAGTTTTGTTTTTGACAAATTTCTATTTTATTGGTTTATGATGTAAAAAATTCGTTTTTTCTTATGAAAGATTGTTGAGTCATGGGAGATCTTTTTATTTCTCGCTTTTCATAAAAAATGTTTCATTTTACTGGAAAATTCTTGATTTTTTTAGTCGAACTTAACGTCATTTTTTTTATTTTCAATTTTCTTACAATTGAATTTATACTATTTTTTACATTTGTTCAAAACTCATTTACATTTTTAAAACCGTCTGATTTTGAATTTACCACAATCAAAGAAGATTTTTAAATAATAAAATAACTGTCTAGATTTTTGGGGATATCAAATGATTTTTTTTTTAGAAAATTGGGATGTTTTTTAAATTATGAAATTATAGCAGTTGCCTAAAAAAATATCTAAATAAACTTGAGATTTTTAATTGAAAAAATCATACATTTTGTCTAGTTTTTTCCACACACAGTGTAAAAGGTCCTTTTTTTTTCTGAGAAAATTTTGAATTTCTTATTTTTTCCATGGTGAGCAACATGAAAATTAAGGACAAAAAATATACAAGATTATTATATTTTTCAGATTTTTAGTTTCAAAAATTATAAAATTTATTCAGATATTTGAATTTTTATACCCGTGTATGATTTTTTTTTTAATTTTTAAAAAAATATACAATTTTATGTTTTTCAGGCAACTATAGAAGCTACATAAAAAGTGCAATTTTTTTGCAGAAGTATTTACTAGAATTATATACACTTACATTTTGTCCGGATTTTTACATCGGTGTTGTGCTACTGAAAATATTCCTGTTTTTTTGAGAACATTGAGAATTTTGTGCCGGGTTGAAGCTTTTAAAAAAATATATTCCAATTCCTTGAAAATTAACGGAAATTCACAATAATCATATACAATTAAAATTCTTAAGTAAAGAACAAACAATTTTGTTCAGATTTTTGAATTTTTATACCTGGTTATTGAAATTTTTTTCTCAGGTTGAAATAATATAAATAGTATTTTGCTGTCTAAAAAAAGATTCCAGATCCCTTTAAAAATAATAAAAAGCAGCAATATATAATTAACATTCTTAACCCATTAGCGCCCAGCGTCATTTGATGACGCCAGAAATTGGTTGGGATGAGAGCGCCCGAGTAGGTTGGCGATTGCCGAATGCTGTCTAACGCATTAGAGCAATGCCTACGCAATATTCTGCAGGTGGTATTTACTAGTGTTTGTGTTTACTTGTCCGGCGAAAATCACGTTGTTTTTTAAAGATTTTGACTAGAAAGACCTGCTATAGGCCCATAGAGATGCCAAAGAGATGTAGAAATATTATAAAAATATTATGACATTTCTAGTTGAATTTTTTTAAGCCGAAAACCTAACCTAAATCTCTGTGTCCTCAAATGATGACACTGGGTTATTACATATTTTTTTAAATTATTTTTAGACTGGCAAAAAATGAATAGACATAGTTTTAAGAACTTAGACGATGCGGTGAAATATCTCTATTCTAACCAAATAGATGCTGATATTGTGCTATTACCTCCCGAGGTGGATGAATTGACTGACGTAGACGATATCGACGATGGTGACTTAGGGGCGCTTGATGTCCAGGACGTCCCAGGGGTTGTGGAGATACAGGTAGAAGAACAAAATGATTGGGAATCGAAAGATGATCTACCGCTGTCAAATTTTATAAAAAGGAAAAAGGTTGCATGCAGCACTAAATCCTGGACACCAAAATGGATTAAGGAAGAACCCACGTATGAAAATATTGAAGAAGAAGGTTGTGCCGAAGCTTTCCACAAAATAAGAAGAATTACAGGAATTAACACCACTACAAATATTTGAGGAGTTTTTTGATGACGATCTTTGTAATCTTCTTCAAACATAGACCATGAGATACGCCCAACAGAAAAATAAACTTCGGAGGACCTCAAAATTTTTATCAGGTTTTTGATTTTTTCTGGCTATCATGCCTTACCAAGTGAAAGAGACTATTGGTCTGAAAGAGAAGATTTGGGTAAAGAAGAAATGCCTACAAAGAAATAAAATCTTGTCTTCACTTTGCTGACAATTCCCTTGCAAATGATAACAAAGACGATAAGTCATTCAAAATAGGGTTATTATTTGGGGCAATAAATACTAAATTTCAGCAATGGGGAGTTTTCCATACATTTCTATCGATTGATGAAACGATTTTAAAATATTTTGGACACCATGGCCTAAAGCAATTTATCAAAGAAAAGCCTATACAGTTTGGATACAAATTATGGGCGCTTTGTAGTGATAATGGGTATTGCTACAACTTTGCTTTGTACTGTGGCACAGATAATAAATCAACAGCAGAGCCCAAGATTCCTCTAGGGACAAGAGTTGTAACAAGTATGCTGGAAACTGTAAACAATCCTGAAAGACACATTATTTTCGTTGGCAACCTCTTCTGTAGCCTAAAAAAAAATGCTTCCGAGCCACAGGAACCATAAGGATAATCGATCATCCAAGTGTCCCACCAAGTCATCCAAAGAACTCGAGAAGGAACCGAGAGGGCACTTTAACAGTATCCAAAAAATTCTTGTAGTCAAATGGAATGATAGCAGGTGCGTTTCGGTGGCAACCAACTTTGATACACCTTTACCAACCACTATTGTACAAAGGTGGAACAAAAAAGAAGGTGGTCGTGTTTCAGTTGCACAACCACTTTTGATTGCCAACTACAATGAGCATATAGGAGGGATGGACCACCATAATTGGTTGCTTGAAAAACATCTCATATCAGTACGGGGCAAAAAATGGTATTGGTGCCTTTTTACTCGAGTGATAGACATGTCGATCGTAAATAGCTCAATTCTCTATAACATGATCCATATCGGAAAAGAAAAAAAAAACAAAAGATTTCAGAATGGATGTGGCTTATTCATATCAAAGATTGGTCATGGAAGAAGACTAGCCTTTGGTCGTCCCTTAAGTTTGTCAAATACGTCTCGGAGTAATGTTACCGAAAACGTAAAATATAATGGCAAAAATCACTTGGTAGCCAAAAGAGAAAAGCAAAGGAGATGCCAATTTAACACATGCCAAAGTAAACGCCGCACATTTTGTTCGAAATGTAATGTCACTCTTTGTGTACCTTATTGTTTTAACAATTTTCATAAAAGAAATTAGTTTTTTAATTCATGTTTCATAAACACCTCTGATTTTTTTTATCGGTACATTAGTTTTATCTTGTAATATAATTATGAAGTTTTTGTATTTACTTATTTGCTTTTTTTATATTTCAACATGGGATTATATATATTATATAAACCCAGCATCCTCATATGAGGACGGTCCATTTTTTGACCCAATGATCAAAAAAATACAATTTTTAATTTTTTTGAGCTAAAACAAACATGTTAACTAAAACTCAAATAGAAATTAAAAAAAAAAGTTGGGCCTTAATGCGTTAAATAAATAATCCAAAATTTTGTTCAGGCTTCCGCATTTTTACACAGGTACGTCTTTATAAAAATTTCATTTAATTTATTTTCTTTCAGGCAACCAATGAAACTGCCTGAAAAATGATTCCAGTTACTTGGGAAATAATAAAAATTTACTGCATCCATCCATATAAACGAAACGAATAATTAAATATTTATTTTTAAAATTTGTACATCAGTCAACGTTTGTTTTTTGGTTCGTTACAAGTAACATCTCACAATATACGTTCCATACAAGATAAACTATGCCAAAAATTCGAAACTCGATTTCCTTTAATCTATAAAGCTTTTTTTGGGAGCTTAATCTGACCTTCATTTATAAAGTAAGATGATTGTCAATAAATGTTTGTGTCATTTTTTTGTTTAAATTAGACAATTGTATGCACATATTCTTGAAAAAATTTTGAAAAAAAATTGTAGGCAATTATTCAAGACATATTTGCCTGAAAAATTACACTTAAAACTTAAGGTACTGCCAGTTTGTTTTTTTTTCAAACATTGCTTCTAAATTTCTATTCCTTACAAGAAAATTTAATTCCTTAGAGTTGGACAATTGATATCTGAGAAAAAATCAACCCAGTAACCTCTCTTTTTTTTTTGATCAATTTATCATATATTATCCATTATTCAAAAAAAAAAAAAATAAATTAAAATTCTGGAGGCTCCCTTATAAACTGTTCGCATCGGTAAACATAAATCGGATCTTTCGTTTGCAGGCGTACTTTAAAGAACGACCGAAAGTTGAATTATATATAATTTGTTCGGCACGTGCGGAATTGTTTTAGGAAAATTGAAAGTCGACGTGATTCGATCTTTTTAATCAATTCTGGATGGACAGATGATCGGTGCGGGGGAGCGAGGGAGCATTTTTTGATGGAGTTTGCAGTTCAGCAGATTTAATCCCCTTAAAAGGGATTTCGGTAATTTTGCGAATATTCCACTCCGGAAATTGATGTTTTCTGGAACATGCCTAAATGTTATTGATTAGAATAACTTAATAGTTCGAGCATCATTTATTATCTCAGTTTTAAGATGGTAATGAACTATTTCATAATAAATAAGAATAATGGGAAATTGATGGATATTGATTTAGTTTCTTCTGGGCCTTTAAAGGTCAAAATATAGATTTTTAGCTCAAGTTAAATAATTTTTCGAGCATTTGTTGGGTAACATTTTTGAAAATCCTTGTATCAAGAAATCTTGTTGTTGCTAAAAAACATAATATACTAAGTTTGGCAATAGAAATTTAGTTTTTCCTATAAGAATTGATGAACGAACCCGTTTTTACTTAAGCCTGGATAAAAAAAATTATCCGTGGAAAAATTAAATCATGTAAATATTTTTTGACGACGTCACTGATAAAGATTATTTGTGTCGGTGGAATCAACAGTGAGATCGAGCGACGTTGGGATGTTGTTGCATTTTTCTCTAACATACGTTATCTACATTCATTCAACTTTAAATGTTGACTTCTTTATAGAGTATTAAGATACTCTCATATTTTATTAAAAAAAAATGATCAACTGGTATTTTTCTTCAGTAAGATTTTTGAAATAAATGTTGAGTAAACTTAGAAATATAAAATAACATTTTATAATATCTGTACTGATGTAAAAACTATGAAATCTGGATAAAATGTTTGCTTTTCTTACTTCACAATATGAATTTTCAGAGAAGTTTAATACACCTTCGACCCTCGAAAAAAATTAGAATTTCATTCATTTATAGATTTATTTATAGGTATTTATGCAAAGAAAGTCATTAGGTTCTCTTTAGTAACATTTCCCCATATAACTGATGAGTTTGAGTATTTAAGTATAAGGTTTATTGCAAATAAAAGAAATATTTTATTAGTAAATATATATAGGCCACCCTCTTCTAGCAAGCCTACATTTCTTGAACTTGTTGAAGAAATTTTTACTATATCTGTTCCATGCTATGATAGTATAATTTTTATGGGGGACTTAAATATAGATTTACTTAGACCAACTGCAGCAACTAAAAACTTTAAGTATCTTTTGGAAGTATTCGATCTTCGGCAACTGATTAATAACCCTACTAGAATCAACAATCGGTCTAATACCCTTATTGACGTCATTGTAGCTAGCAGTAACATCGAGTGTCTTAGCTCTCAATCTACCTGTATATCGGAGTCCATATCTGATCATAATCTAGTTCAAGCGATTTTAAACTTACCAAAATCTAAATTATGTAAAAAAGTTGTTAGGTCCAGGGACTACAATAGTATTAACATGACTTCATTTGGGGAGGAGGCCCAGCAGCTACAGTGGCATAATATTTATTATATTTCTGACATTAATCAAAAAGTGTCATTACTTAGCAATAATATTTCCTATTTAATAAATAAATACGCTCCGTTTAAAACAAGACTATATAAGGATAGACCATTTACGCCGTGGATAACGAGTAATATTAAACATCTAATTAAATTAAGAGACAAAGCTCGGAAAAAATATACTCGACAAAAAACTCTCGTGAATTTGTCATATTACAGGCAATTAAAGAATTATACTAAACACGCAATTAATCGCGAAAAAATTACTTTTTTCAAGCAAATGTCTATAGAAAAGGGTAAAGAATTTTGGAACAAAGCAAAAAAACTTAATTTTACTAAAAAAAAGATTGACCCTATTCCTGAAAATCTCAATTTACCCGAGGACTTAAATAATTTTTTTTCGAACACCGTGGGCCCTACTAATTCAACATCATTAGAAAAACTTAACTTTTATAATTCAAATACATTTAGTCACTTTGAGACGGAATTTAATATAAGTCTTATAACTGAAAATAAAACTGTCGATATTATAAATAAAATAGGGTCAAATGCAATAGATGGTGATGGAATTTCCATTAGAGATCTTAAACTATGTCTTCCTTTTTGTCTTAAGCCATTAGTCAATATTTTAAATTCCTGCATCTTAGAAAACCAATTCCCCGATGATTGGAAAAAAGCGATACTCATTTCCTTACCAAAAATACCTTGTCCAACAGATTATAAAGACATTAGGCCAATAAGTATTCTGCCTGTCATTTAAAAAATCTTAGAACGTCACGTATATAACGAAATAGCTGACTATGTTTATAATTTAAAAATTATTCCTGATTGCCAGTCAGGATTTCGTAAATCTTATAGTACTATAACAAGTCTTATCAGTATTGTTAATGATATCAGGTTTAAAGAGGATTCAAAGGAAATAACTTGCCTAACTCTTTTAGATCTAAGTAAAGCATTCGATACCATAGATCACCAAATGCTTTTGGCAAAACTGCACTATTATGGTTTTTCGGCAAATGCCATAAATTTTTTTAGCTCTTATCTTAAAGATCGGTTACATTGTGTCCGAACGGTGAATGATGGTGAATTTAAATTTTCAAGATTTTTGTCATTTAAAAAAGGGGTGCCTCAGGGTTCCATATTAGGCCCCTTACTTTTCTCTTTATATGTTGCTGATATGAATCAGTGCATCGAAAATTCTAAGCTGCACCAATTTGCTGACGACTCCCAAATTTATAATTCTTTTAAAATATCAGACGTTCAGGTGGCACAGAATAAAATTAACGCCGACTTAAATCAGATTGCTTTGTTTGCTGAAAACCATAACCTCAAATTAAATGCTTCAAAGTCATGTGCAATGTTTTTTTCACAAAATAAAAGTCATCTTCTAGATTGCATGGAAAATTTTAAAATTAATATTAATGGAACAGCTATACCAACCGTTGCGGAAAAACGTAATCTAGGGGTTATATTCGATTCAAATCTCAGCTTTGCCTCCCACATTAAGAACAAAATTAAAATTGCTTACCAGTGGCGGCTCGTGGGTCAATCTTCAGGGGGTCATTTCGTTTTGAAAACTTATAGTTTACAAAAAAAACTTATAGTTAATAAAAAAAAAAAAAAACAAATCAAACTATTGATTTTTTGAAGTATTTGAAAGATCTTTTAGCATTTATATTTTAGATAAAAAATACAGACTTGGATAAAACTCAATAATATTTACCGAGATTTTTATCCTATTAAACGGGTAAAAATAACTTTAAATGCTTAAATCGTTTTCCGAAAATTAACTTTGCCTTTTTATTAGAGTAAATATTTTAAATAAAAATATAGGAAAAAGGGTATAAACAGGTTATCGACTGATATAAAGGAATATTTATATAATAAATTGTAAATTTATTAAGATGAAATTTACCTTAAATATTTTTATATTTTAAGTGAATTCTCCTATCCTTTAGTTCTGCAAAATAGTCTATGACCTTATCATTGAAATTTGGAATGCTTTTGACAAGTATTTTCTCGATGCTCGACATAGACAAGGCACTAAGTCTAGATTGTCCCATCGTATTACGCAGGAATGTTTTTACTCTTTTTAAAGTAGAAAAACATCTCTTACTTTCCACGGTTGTCATAGGGAGTGTGCACAAAATATTTAAAAATTTCACTACTTCAGAAAATGTTTCAGACAAATTCATGTTAATAAAAAAGCTGAAGTATGGCTACTGCACCGATACTATTGCGAAAATCCTCACGACAATATAATATGACTTCAAGTTCCGATCTTAGTTTGGAAATATTTACTGTGGGATAATGAGCCTTCACCATATTTAAAATATTTTGCGGAAAGTTGGTAGTGTATGCTTCAAATTTCTCTGCGTAGAATAACTGTGAAATCATGAGATGATCATTGAAACCAAACCTGTGATTTATTTCAGATATAATAATATCACAAATTTCCAGTGCAGTTCGTCGCTTTGGATCCTCTGTAGCTGTAGTACTTTTTCTTTTTTTTGCTGTTGATGTGCTTGGTTCTTCTGATTCCAATATAGTATTTCTAATTATTTGGATATTGTTGTTAAAAGACAGTATATAATTTTTGATAGATATGACATCAATATCTCGCACTTGCAATTGTTTAAACAATATATCAACATGGGGCATTATTTTATGGAAAAAATTTATGCAAAATAAAAAAAGCTCATCTTCCAAATGTCTTTTTAAGCCAGTTGCTTGATTTATATTGTTACCATCATGCTCCTCATCAATAATTTCCTCTAAGCAAGATTTTAAATCATCTTTATAAGTATATACAATTTCAACACATTTTGTATTGAAAGCCCATCGAGTGGGTGCAGCTTTAGGTAGCCTTACTTTAACCACTCTATCCAGAACCATCGTACGTTTTAGAGATTGGCCGAAAAAGGACGAAAATGCGTGTAAATTTGCAAAAAATATTTTTATCGGTTTATGTTGACCCGCCGCTTTTTGCAGGATAAGATTAAGTTGATGGGCATAGCAGTGAATAAAGTGTGCATTTGGGTATATTTCTTAACTTAAACGTAACTTTAGGCAATCAATTTTTCAGGTGCTTCAATAATTTTTAATAATTGAAGTTCTTCCAATATTACATTAGTTAAATGTTGTGCTGTGGTAGCTGGAGGGTTAACAAATTTCGAAAATCTTTCATGTACAATACCAGTTAATACATATTGCAATATGACAATCATCTGCGTTTTATTGGAGCTGTCTGTAGTCTCATCTACTTGAATTGCCACAAAATTTATCTGGCCAATCTCCTTAATTATATGAGTATGTACAATGGCTAACATTGATTCTAAAATGTCGTTCTGAATTGTTTTTGATGTTCCTTTAAATACTGTACTTTTTTCAATATGTTCTTTAAACATTAAATCCAGTTCAGAAACAAAATCGATAAGGCCCAGAAAAATTCCAGGATTATTGGAGCTGTTACTTTCGTCATGACCGCGCAATGCAATTTTGAAAACTCCGCAAAATTTTACACGGACGATTAGTTTGTTTAAAATATACAGTAACTAACTAAAACAAAACATTCATCCGGTCGGGCCGTCGACTACGTTAGCGAGATAGGACTGAAAGGTGACTCTCACTCCCGCTCACGAAATGCGAATCTGCCCTCTTTGTTCTATTTTACATGCATTTCTCCATAAGCCATAAGAACTGTATAGGGACAATTTAAAATACGGCTCAGCCACGGGCTTGTGTGATGAGCGCGAGGCGCGACGTTAGTAATATAATTATTTGTTTTGCCAATGCAGACTGCTTAGAGAATTTTATAATTCACAATGAAGTTTTACATAAAAGATATTTTTAATAAAATTGGTATTTTTATGAGATTATTTTAGGGGGGTCATTGACCAATTGACCCTAAGAAGGAGCCGCCACTGTTGCTTACGGTCGTTTAAAAAACTTATATCAATACAAAAATCAGTTACCATCAAACACCAAATATTTGCTTTGCAATTCGCTTGTACTGTCTTTGGTGGATTATGCGGACATTGTGTATGACGACTCACTAACCGTATCTCTGTCAAGGACGGTGCAAAAACTGCAAAATAATTGTATGCGTTTTTCCTTTAATATATCGTATAGAGACCACATTACTCCTTATCTAAATTCACATTTTATATTAAATATGAGAAATAGAAGGAAGTGTCATATGTATAATTTAATTTACAAAATAATTAAATCAGGTCAGCCGCCATATTTAAGAGACTTATTTTTTCACCATGATTATATACACAATGTAAGAAATCCAAATTTAATTAGAATTCCATTTCATCGAACATCAGGTTTTAAAAAATCATTCCAGTATGTAGGCATTCATATGTGGAACAGGTTACCGGATTACATTAAAAATAGTTCACCAAAGAAATTTATTGCATATGTTAAAGAAATTCTTCTTGATTCTCAACTAACATAGGCATTTTAACAAATTCACGCCATCAAATTTTTATTAAAAATATAATTTAATTATTTTTGTTTAATTGCAACCATATTATTTTTGAATTCTTACTTTTTAAATCAACACTGGTCTTGTTGATCTTGCAGGCATAAAAATAACATTTTAAATGGTTCATTTTGGAATATCTATTCATTTTTGCGTCGTGTTGCCCTGGTTTTCCAGCCTCGGCTCGTGTTTTTTGCCGCCCTTCCTCCTCTCTGTCTATTGCACAGATGGTACCTATATTAATGTAATTGATATAGTAAATTATTACACTATATTTTTTTTTGTTTTTATCTTTTATATGTTTTTAGGGTTTAATGACTTATTTTCTTAATAATTATAATTGGGAAAGTCTTTATTTTTCTTTTAGTTGTAATTAGGTTAGTATGTTTTAACGGTCTGAGCAGCACATGCGCGCTAGCTCGTGTATGTGTTATCGGTTGTTTTTATAATCGCAGTTCAGTCCGCATTACTCTTAGCATTGTGTAAATTCTTGTAATAAAAAAATTTAACTTTCTATGTACAATGTTAAAGTGGTAATAAAAGTCTTTTGAATTTGAATTTGAATTGAATTTATTGTCAATCAAGTTGAAATTTTCACTATTTGCTTTTCCAACTACTTGATATATAGAAAAAAATACAATTTCATACTGTAATACTTGGCTTTTCTAAGCAGTTAATCCAGATCATCAACACTATATCCAGAGAATTTATTATACCTGGAAAACTCATATTTTCTTTCCATTCCAGGCAACTAATGCCTGTTGGTGCAAGTTCATTCCATTTGTTATAAGCCAGTTGAAACCTTTGCTATCTCCTGCCATTTCTTACTTCTTTGAAGGTCTCTTTAGGATTTAATAGCAAGAACCTCAAAAAACATGAAAATCATAAACCTGCTAAATCTACATTAAACGTTGACATAAGGAAAATGAAATTTGAGGATATAATTTCGGGAAAAACAAATCTTCACCATTGGTTTGAAATCTTGACACGTTGCCAAAAACCCTTTAAACCATATATACTTTTAGTGCTTTTCCAGGTATCTGGAATCATTTTTCTTACGTTACTCAAGCTTCTTTTGTTCAGAAAAAACTAAAACCTTGAAAAATAAATAAATTCTATTTATTTAGTTACGTCTTAATAAATCCTAAAAAACTGGATAAAATAATTGCAAAAAATTAGTTGTATATGACTGTGGTGATTTTTTATCATTTTTCTGGGAATTTTAATACAGCTTCCACTCTCAAATAATTTAGAATTTCATTTAACGTCAAGCAAGTTGAAATTTTCACTATTTTCTGCGATTTATCAGTTCAAATACTACTGTACTACTACTGTAAAAAATTTCATGTTCACACTGTAATACTTGGATTTTCCAAGCAGATGATTCAGATCAACAACCCTATTTCCAAAGATTTCATTAGGCCTGGAAAAGTCATATTTTCTTTTAACTCCAGGCAACTGACGCTTGTTGGTGCCAGTTCATTCCATTCGTTATCAGTCAGTTGAAACCTCTACAATGTCCTGCCATTTCTTAGTTCCTTGGAGGGCTTTTTAGGATGCAGTTACTGCAGTTGCCTTTTTAAACTTACCAAAGGGATTTGATCACATTGACCTTTCAGTTTATTTCCAATTATTATCTTAAAGTGGAAATTTTATTCTTTGAAGTTAGTGGCTCTAAACTTTAAAAGTTCTGGATGAATTTCTTTGGGATCCACATGAAGTTTGTAGATCAATATTGGGTTGGTCTTATTCTGTTTGTTGTATAGGGTTCTGAGTTATTTAATTTTGTATAGATTCCTTAGAACCTAAGAACCTCAAAAAGCATGCAAACCATAAACCTGCTAATTCTACATTAAACGTTGACATAATAAAAAATGAAATTCGAGGATATAATTTCGGGAAAAACAAATTTTCACCATTGGTTTGAAAACTTGACATGTTGCCAAAAACCCTTTAGATCAAATATACCTTTAATGCTTTTCCAGATATTTGGAATCATTTTCCTTACGTTACTCAAGCTTCTTTTGATAAAAAAAACTAAAACCTTGAAAAATAAACAAATTATTTTTTTTTTGGTTACGTACTGATGTAAAAATTCTAAAACCTGGATAAAATATTTGTTTTTTTACTTCAGACTATTAGTTGTACATGACTATAGTGAATTTTCATCGTTTTTCAGGGAATTTTTTATTTAACGTCAACCCAGTTGAAATGTTTACTATTTTCTGCGATTTTTCAGTCCAAATAGTGGAAAATATTTTGCTTTTCCAAATACTGCTGTAAAAAATGATAATTTCACACTGTAATACTTGGCTTTTCCAAGCAGATGATCCAGATCATCAACACTACATCCAGAGAATTCATTATGCCTGCAAAAGTCATATTTTCTTTTAATTCCAGGCAACTGATGTCTGTTGGTGCAAGTTCGTTCCTTTCGTTATCAGCCAGTTGAAATTTCCACTATTTCCTACCATTTCTCACTTCTTTGAAGGTCTTTTCAGGATTTAATAGCAATGCAGTAACTGCAGTTGCCTTTTTAAACTAACTAAAGGCATTTGATCACATCAACCATTCAGTTTATTTCAAATTATTGCCTTAAAATGATAATGTCATTTTTTAAAGTCAATGGATCTAAAGTTCTGGATGAGTTTCTTTGGGATTAACATGAAATTTGTAGAAAAATATTGGGTTGATCTTAGTCTAATTGTTGTATATAATGTCTGACTTATTTAACTCTGGATAAATTCCTTAAGACCTTAGAGAAATATAAACCTGCCAAACTTTGACAAAAAAAAATGAAAACGAGGAATTATTTCTAGGGAAAACAAATCTTCCCCACTGATTTGAAAATTTGACACATTAACAAAAACTCTTCAAACCATATACACCTCGACTCTAATGCTATTCCAGGCATCCGGAATCATTTTTCTTACATGACTCAAAACCTAAAACCTTAAAAAATAAATAAATTCTTCTTATCTAGTTAACCCTCTGTACCGACGAACTAAAAATCGACCTCCAAGTAGAAAACACCAGCAAACACTTTCCGTTTCTATTCAGCATCCTGTTGCACTCGATTTTCAAAATGGAGGACGTCACTAAGTGCCAAATCGTCGGACTGGGACAATCGAAATACGTGGATGTCGACGCGAAACATCCGCCCCATTGCACCCCGATGGAACCGAATCCAGAAAACGACGTGGTGAAAATCTCCAAGCCTACTTCACGCGTAAATTGACTTAAATTACAAAAAGGCCTGAAATTAGCGACCGAAAATATATTTCCAGATGTTCCTGGACACTCCTCCGGACGTTGAAATTTTCAATGTGGATAGCAAAGGGCTTAAGTTAAAAATAACCTCTGCGCACCCATTAACTGAGACCCTGATTTATAGTCCGTGGGTGCAGGAAAGGAAATGTTCAGAGTTTGATCGCAGGGAGTATACACATTGTCTAGGGGTAAACAATTTCTCTAGTAAAATTAA